>NW_025535864.1:0-77943 GCF_020615455.1 Coregonus clupeaformis | reverse complement strand
AGTACTGAGTCCATGATAACTAGGCTATATACACAGGGTACCAGTACTGAGTCCATGTGCAGGGGTACGAGGTAATAACTAGGCTATATACACAGGGTACCAGTACTGAGTCCATGTGCAGGGGTACGAGGTGATAACTAGGCTATATACACAGGGTACCAGTACTGAGTCCATGATAACTAGGCTATATACACAGGGTACCAGTACTGAGTCCATGTGCAACAGTACGAGGTAATGGAGGTAGATATGTACATATACTGTAGGTAGGGGTAAAGGGACTAGGCTACAGGATAGATAAACAGTAGCAGCAGCGTATGTGATGAGTCAAAAGAGTTAGTACAAAAAGGGTCAATGCAGAGTCGGACAATTCTTAGGACCCTCATCTGACACCGCCTGGTATAGAGGTCCTGGATGGCAGGGAGCTCTGGAATAGAGGTCCTGGATGGCAGGGAGCTCTGATATAGAGGTCCTGGATGGCAGGGAGCTCTGGTATAGAGGTCCTGGATGGCAGGGAGCTCTGATATAGAGGTCATGGATGTAGGGAGCTCTGATATAGAGGTCCTGGATGGCAGGGAGCTCTGATATAGAGGTCCTGGATGGCAGGGAGCTCTGGTATAGAGGTCCTGGATGGCAGGGAGCTCTGATATAGAGGTCCTGGATGGCAGGGAGCTCTGGTATAGAGGTCCTGGATGGCAGGGAGCTCTGATATAGAGGTCCTGGATGGCAGGGAGCTCTGATATAGAGGTCATGGATGGCAGGGAGCTCTGATATAGAGGTCCTGGATGGCAGGGAGCTCTGATATAGAGGTCCTGGATGGCAGGGAGCTCTGATATAGAGGTCCTGGATGGCAGGGAGCTCTGATATAGAGGTCCTGGATGGCAGGGAGCTCTGATATAGAGGTCCTGGATGGCAGGGAGCTCTGATATAGAGGTCCTGGATGGCAGGGAGCTCAGCCCCAGTGATGTGCTGGGCTGTACGGACTACCCTCTGTAGCGCCTTGCGGTCTGATGCCAAGCAGTTGCCATACCAGGCGGTGGAGCAGCCAGTCAAGATGCTCTCAATGGTGCAGCTGTGGAAGGTTTTAAGGATCTGAGGCCCCCTAACCCTAACCCCTGATCAGCAGGTTGTTGTTTTTACTAACCTAGAAACTTTGGTACTTTTTTTTTTCGATACTAGTCCATAAAAAAACAAATGTTGTTACTTTCGGTACTTCTGTCAAATGTGTCTCATGGATCAAGCCTGTCTATCAGCGTATCCAATGCAAGCCTTATAGAGCGAGCGCACCGTGCCTCCTCCACTGGGAGTCATCACGGCTGCATCATGGCAACCCTTATAGAGCACCGTGCCTCCTCCACTGGGAGTCATCACGGCTGCATCATGGCAACCCTTATAGAGCACCGTGCCTCCTCCACTGGGAGTCATCACGGCTGCATCACGGCAACCCTTATAGAGCACCGTGCCTCCTCCACTGGGAGTCATCACGGCTGCATCATGGCAACCCTTATAGAGCACCTCCTCCACTGGGAGTCATCACGGCTGCATCATGGCAACCCTTATAGAGCACCGTGCCTCCTCCACTGGGAGTCATCACGGCTGCATCATGGCAACCCTTATAGAGCACCTCCTCCACTGGGAGTCATCACGGCTGCATCATGGCAACCCTTATAGAGCACCGTGCCTCCTCCACTGGGAGTCATCACGGCTGCATCATGGCAACCCTTATAGAGCACCGTGCCTCCTCCACTGGGAGTCATCACGGCTGCATCATGGCAACCCCTTAGTAGAGCACCGTGCCTCCTCCACTGGGGAGTCATCACGGCCATCATGGCAACCCCTATAGAGCACCGTGCCTCCTCCACTGGGAGTCATCACGGCTGCATCACGGCAACCCTTATAGAGCACCGTGCCTCCTCCACTGGGAGTCATCACGGCTGCATCAACCCAACCTTAAACACGAACCTCCTCCACTGGGAGTCATCACGGCTGCATCATGGCAAGCCATTATAGAGCACCTGCCTCCTCCACTGGGAGTCATCACGGCTGCATCATGGCAACCCTTATAGAGCACCGTGCCTCCTCCACTGGGAGTCATCACGGCTGCATCATGGCAACCCTTATAGAGCACCGTGCCTCCTCCACTGGGAGTCATCACGGCTGCATCATGGCAACCCTTATAGAGCACCGTGCCTCCTCCACTGGGAGTCATCACGGCTGCATCATCAACCCTTATAGAGCACCCGTGCCTCCTCCACTGGGAGTCATCACGGCTGCATCACTGGCAACCCTTATAGAGCACCTCCTCCACTGGGAGTCATCACGGCTGCATCAGGCAACCCTTATAGAGCACCGTGCCTCCTCCACTGGGAGTCATCGGCTGCATCATGGCAACCCTTATAGAGCACCTCTCTCACTGGGAGTCATCACGGCTGCATCATGGCAACCCTTATAGAGCACCGTGCCTCCTCCACTGGGAGTCATCACGGCTGCATCATGGCAGCCCTTATAGAGCACCGTGCCTCCTCCACTGGGAGTCATCACGGCTGCATCATGGCAACCCTTATAGAGCACCGTGCCTCCTCCACTGGGAGTCATCACGGCTGCATCATGGCAACCCTTATAGAGCACCGTGCCTCCTCCACTGGGAGTCATCACGGCTGCATCATGGCAACCCTTATAGAGCACCGTGCCTCCTCCACTGGGAGTCATCACGGCTGCATCATGGCAACCCTTATAGAGCACCGTGCCTCCTCCACTGGGAGTCATCACGGCTGCATCATGGCAACCCTTATAGAGCACCGTCCCCACTGGGAGTCATCACGGCTGCATCATGGCAACCCTTATAGAGCACCGTCCTCCACTGGGAGTCATCACGGCTGCATCATGGCTAACCCTTATAGAGCACCGTGCCTCCTCCACTGGGAGTCATCACGGCTGCATCATGGCAACCCTTATAGAGCACCGTGCCTCCTCCACTGGGAGTCATCACGGCTGCATCATGGCAACCCTTATAGAGCACCGTGCCTCCTCCACTGGGAGTCATCACGGCTGCATCATGGCAACCCTTATAGAGCACCTCCTCCACTGGGAGTCATCACGGCTGCATCATGGCAACCCTTATAGAGCACCTCCTCCACTGGGAGTCATCACGGCTGCATCACGGCAACCCCTTAGAGCACCGTGCCTCCTCCACTGGGAGTCATCACGGCTGCATCATGGCAACCCTTATAGAGCACCGTGCCTCCTCCACTGGGAGTCATCACGGCTGCATCATGGCAACCCTTATAGAGCACCGTGCCTCCTCCACTGGGAGTCATCACGGCTGCATCCCCTGGGAGTCATCACGGCTGCATCCACTGGGAGTCATCACGGCTGCATCATGTTAGCTCCCCACTCATGCTGCACAGAAGTTCACACGCTTGAACAATGTGACACGGCGTGTAGAAATGTCTAAACTGTTAATTACGGTTATCAAAACAATGTCCATACAGGCTAAAACACTTTACAAAAGGCTATCTACTGCCCCAGTGAACGGACTGAGTGTGTGTGTGTGGGGGTCCGACGGCCGCCCCCCCTCTTGCCCCGTGAATGACGCCATTACTGGTTAAAGAGACAGCCGCACTTTTATAAAATAAGCTACTTCTATGCAAAATGTTGTTGATCAGTAAAATAAAACAAGTCATCAATGGAAGGGAAACGGATTGTCATCTGTAGCCCCATGAAATTAGCCCTGAATTTTCTGAACCGTCTCAGTGCTTCTCCTGCAGATGGGGGCGCTTCCATTTTTAATTCCTCTATTAAAATAGCCAGCATCAGCTGTGCGCTGTGACCGTGGCGTGGAGAGAGGAAGTGTTCAACCCTCATCTCGGAAGCTCGTTCACACCCAGTTTGTGTTGTTGTATTTTAAAAGTGTGCGCCGTAGTCGTGTCGCAGGATCAACCAGTATCGGATCTACTTCTGTCTGTTGTTGAACCACCGATCTACGATCCGCTGTTTCTCCGTGTCCTTTCTCCGCCGGAGATCCGTCGGCGGATCTGGATTGTCTGACCGACCGACCGACCGACTACCCCTTTGTTGCATACGGTATTTCATTTGTTTTTGGGGTGATTAATACCGTGTTGGTTTATGTGTTCAGTTGTAGTCGAAGATCACTGAGATACCCGATACTCTTTATCGTGTGTGTGTGGAACGGGAGTTTGTTGCAATCCGATTGTATGAACACAACCGGTTTTTACGGATCATTTTATGGAAGGACAAATCGCTTGACTGAGGTCACTTGGGTTCACTGCAGGGCTGTGACTTTGTCTTATGCCCGAGGTACGGGACATTTACCCGAGGTACGGGACATTTACCCGAGGTACGGGACATTTACCCGAGGTACGGGACATTTACCCGAGGTACGGGACATTTACCCGAGGTACGGGATATTTACCAGTGAACCAAAGTTGTTATTGTTTTTGTGACTTATATTGACCGTGTGATTATTGTGATAATACAACAGACGCAAAAGAAAAACAGCTGTTTTGAAAAGTGTATTTCCAATGTTTTTAAGGGTTTATGAAAAGTGTATTTCCAATGTTTTTAAGGGTTTATGAAAAGTGTATTTCCAATGTTTTTAAGGGTTTATGAAAAGTGTATTTCCAATGTTTTTAAGGGTTTATGAAAAGTGTATTTCCAATGTTTTTAAGGGTTTATGAAAAGTGTATTTCTTATGTTTTTAAGGGTTTATGAAGAGTGTATTCCATGTTTTAAGGGGTTTATGAAAAGCATTTCCTATGTTTTTAAGGGTCTACAAAGCGCGTATTTCTCACGTTTTTTAGGTGGTTTATGAAGGTTTATTTCAACGTTTTGTTGCTATGAAAGCAGTCATTTCCCATGTTCAAGGTTATGAAAGTATGTATTTCCCATGTTTTTAAGGGTTTATAAAAGTGTATTTCCCATGTTTTTAAGGGTTTATGAAAAGTGTATTTCCCATGTTTTTAAGGGTTTATGAAAAGTGTATTTCCAATGTTTTTAAGGGTTTATGAAAAGTGTATTTCCCATGTTTTTAAGGGTTTATGAAAAGTGTATTTCCCATGTTTTTAAGGGTTTATGAAAAGTGTATTTCCCATGTTTTTAAGGGTTTATGAAAAGTGTATTTCCAATGTTTTTAAGGGTTTATGAAAAGTGTATTTCCAATGTTTTTAAGGGTTTATGAAAAGTGTATTTCCCATGTTTTTAAGGGTTTATGAAAAGTGTATTTCCATGTTTTTAAGGGTTTATGAAAAGTGTATTTCCCATGTTTTTAAGGGTTTATGAAAAGTGTATTTCCAATGTTTTAAAGGGTTTATGAAAAGTGTATTTCCAATGTTTTTAAGGGTTTATGAAAAGTGTATTTCCAATGTTTTTTAGGGTTTTATGAAAAGTGTATTTCCAATGTTTTTAAGGGTTTATGAAAAGTGTATTTCCAATGTTTTTAAGGGTTTATGAAAAGTGTATTTCCAATGTTTTTAAGGGTTTATGAAAAGTGTATTTCCAATGTTTTTAAGGGTTTATGAAAAGTGTATTTCCCATGTTTTTAAGGGTTTATGAAAAGTGTATTTCCCATGTTTTTAAGGGTTTATGAAAAGTGTATTTCCAATGTTTTTAAGGGTTTATGAAAAGTGTATTTCCAATGTTTTTAAGGGTTTATGAAAAGTGTATTTCCAATGTTTTTAAGGGTTTATGAAAAGTGTATTTCCAATGTTTTTAAGGGTTTATGAAAAGTGTATTTCCCATGTTTTTAAGGGTTTATGAAAAGTGTATTTCCCATGTTTTTAAGGGTTTATGAAAAGTGTATTCCCCAATGTTTTTAAGGGTTTATGAAAAGTGTATTTCCATACTGAGCCCTTTGTATTGGTGTAGACTTGGCTGACCGGATTCATTCCCTCTCAAACAAAAAAGGAGAAATCAATATTTCCTCTGGTAGACACAACCTACCTGGCAACCCTACAACCAATAACCTCAAGTCAAAACCGTTACAATACACACACACACTCCTATTGAATATTAATGATCCTGTGTTGTGAATAGACCAAGGGCACATCTTGATTTACCCAGTTGATCAATTAGAGATTTACCATTCAAATAAAGGATTACCATTGTTGTTTTGTAGTTAGATTTTTTTTTTTTTTTTAAAGTCACGTTGATTGATTCATTCTTGTACACATGGCTGTCTCTGAAAAATGTTGACGTAAAACATTTCAAATGTAGTGATATTGAACTCAAAAGATGCCCACCAAATTGAACAGAGCAGTAGCTGAGTTTATCTGTCTGGATCAAGAGGCATTCTGGGACTTTGGCTAATATGCCTTATTTTTTGTGCTGTGGTATCGTTTTAATGGTATCGAGCATCGCGATGGTATCGAGTATCATGATGGTATTGATCGAGTATCGTGATGGTAAACTAAAATCAGCCGGTTACAGAGTCATTTTCAGCCGGCTACTTTTTCCACTTCATTAACTAGGCTACTTTGTATTTAAAAAGTTTCGATTCACTAGTTAGTCGAGCCCTCTCTCTCTCCCGCTAGAATGAACGATATGCATCTTCTAGCGATCTATTGATAGGATCGACGCCTGTCAGTCACGGAGCGAGCTGGGAGAGGAAGAGAGCATGATTTAAGTAGTAATGAGGAGTCTAAATCCACCACGTCACCTATTTATTGTTTTCTGACAGTCATTTAATTTTCTTCCGTGTGTTCCGCATGGCCAGTGTTGACGGGCTTTGGTTTTTCCATTTATATTTCGAGGGTTTGGACGTGAGCACGTTGGGCGCATCGATTGGTGTCACCTCGTTAGTCAGAAGGTGTTTGACCTGCGCTGGCCCAGGTGCTATTTAAGAGCGGCTGACCCAGCGCTCCAGCTGTCTTAGAGAGAAGGTCAACACCTTTAGTTGTCTCTCCCCGGGTCTGATCTCTAAAACAACAAACAATCCTTTATCTGATCTTCTCTCTTTTTGGTTTTGCGCCAGTTTGTTGGTTTGCTTCCTGTCTTTCAGTTTGGTGTGGGTTTGATTCAGTTTGCCTCTTCTAGGGCAGATTTAGTGGATGCTCATAGTCTGGGTCTTAGGGCCCAGTTATTGTTGCTAGTCAACTTTCAGCGGACCCCCCCATGAGAGTCTTTTAGAGCCCCCACCTGTTTCGTTTTGGTGGCAGTTAGTGACTCTTTGTTAATCCTCCCCCCCTGGGGAACATGGTCTATTAACTGGGCTTTGATTGACAACTGAACGGAGAGTGTTGACTAGTTTTTAAAATGTGTCGAACCGACTGAATCCAGCCGATCTCCTGCATCCTTTGGTCATTCATAAATCACGCAATATGGTTACATGTCCATGGTAATCGCATCGGGACCAAGGGAACCAAAGTATTCCCTAGGTTTCCTTCCCTAGGATGATGTCGGGGCTTTGCCAGACAGTGATGACTGCAGGAGCAATAGATAGTGGAGCAAATCTCTATTTGCACATCATCTCTTGCACATCTTATCATTCCAGTGTTAATACTAATTGTAATTATTTTGCACTATAGCCTATTTATTGCCTTACCTCCATAACTTGCTACATTTGCACACACTGTATATATATTTTCTGTTGTATTTTTTGACTTTATGTTTTGTTTTACCCCATATGTAACTCTGTGTTGTTGTTTTTATCGCACTGCTTTGCTTTATCTGTGGTCCTCTGTAGCTCAACTGGTAGAGCACGGCGCTTGAAACGCCAAGGTAGTGGGTTCGAGCCCCGGGACCACCCATACACAAAAATGTATGCATGCATGACTGTAAGTCGCTTTGGATAAAAGCGTCTGCTAAATGGCATATTATTATATTATTATTATATTATCTTGGCCAGGTCACAGTTGTAAATGAGAATTTGTTCTCAACTGGCTTACCTGGTTAAATAAAAAATACATAAAAAAATTAGGGACCTCACAGAATCCAAAGTAGCCTATGTTTACCTGGCAGAATGATATCATGATTATTTTTCATCAATCCACTGGGTATATACTCAACCGTCCCATTACATAACCACAGCTAACCAACAGCCTCTCGCTAGGTGCTCACTTCAATTAAAGGGGAACTACACCCATAACCACAGCTAAACAACAGCCTCTTGCTAGGTGCTCACTTCAATTAAAGGGGAACTACACCCATAACCACAGCTAACCAACAGCCTCTTGCTAGGTGCTCACTTCAATTAAAGGGGAACTACACCCATAACCACAGCTAAACAACAGCCTCTTGCTAGGTGCTCACTTCAATTAAAGGGGAACTACACCCATAACCACAGCTAAACAACAGCCTCTTGCTAGGTGCTCACTTCAATTAAAGGGGAACTACACCCATAACCACAGCTAAACAACAGCCTCTTGCTAGGTGCTCACTTCAATTAAAGGGTAACTACACCCATAACCACAGCTAAACAACAGCCTCTTGCTAGGTGCTCACTTCAATTAAAGGGGAACTACACCCATAAACACAGCTAACCAACAGCCTCTTGCTAGGTGCTCACTTCAATTAAAGGGGAACTACACCCATAAACACAGCTAAACAACAGCCTCTTGCTAGGTGCTCACTTCAATTAAAGGGGAACTACACCCATAAACACAGCTAAACAACAGCCTCTTGCTAGGTGCTCACTTCAATTAAAGGGGAACTACACTCAAAAATCAAAATGTCTCAGATTTTTCCCCAGACCTCAAAAGTGGTCTCCTGATGTGGTTTAAGGATTGTTGTGGACTTAGAACATCCAATGTTGTTGTTTTTCTATAAAAAAAAAAAAAGTGTGATTGAGCGAGAACCGGAAAAACTGAGAAAAGTGAATTTGGGAAGAAAACGGAATCAGGCAAAACATGTCACTGATTTTATAGGGCCCTACCCAATGATCATTTTAAATTAATTTAGGCCACGTAAAACCTGTTGTGGACTTAGAACATCCAACAGGGACAATGGATGTACCGTCAAATCTTGGGTGAGAACCTCCTTCCCTCAGCCAGGGCATTGAGAATGGGTCGTGGATGGGTATTCTAGCATGACAATGACCCAAAACACATGGCCAAGGCAACAAAGGAGTGGCTCAAGAAGAGGCACATTAAGGTCCTGGAGTGGCCTAGCCAGTCTCCAGACCTTAATCCCATAGAAAATCTGTGGAGGGAGCTGAAGGTTAGAGTTAACAAACGTCAGCCTCGAAACCTTAATGACTTGGAGAAGATCTGCAAAGAGGAGTGGGACAAAATCCCTCCTGAGATGTGTGCAAACCTGGTGGCCAACTACAAGAAACGTCTGACCTCTGTGATTGCCAACAAGGGTTTTGCCACCAAGTACTAAGTCATGTTTTGCAGAGGGGTCAAATACTTATTTCCCTCATTAAAATGCTAATCAATTTATAACATTTTTGACATGCATTTTCTGGATTTCTTTGTTGTTATTCTGTCTCTCACTGTTCAAATAAACCTACCATTAAAATTATAGACTGATCATGTCTTTGTCAGTGGGCAAACGTACAAAATCAGCAGGGGATCAAATACTTTTTTCCCCTCACAGTAGATAATAATGGATTCATTTTTTTCAATGCTAGTTAAGGATACTATAGGCAAAGTTATCACTTTTCACGTTGGATTTATTAACTACAAAAAGGTAAGACGTGTTTTTAATTCTGGTGCCGCTCTGCACACACAAGCTTGTTAGCTAGCTAGCTCAATGGACATTCGAAATTCCTCCGTAGAAGCCGGTCCTCCTAGGTATAATTCTGTGGACCTAATTCAGATGTCCTCCTCAACCCTCTCTCGCCCTCTCCCAACCCGGAACATCTCTCTCGCCCTCTCCCAACCCGGAACATCTCTCTCGCCCTCTCCCAACCCGGAACATCTCTCTCGCCCTCTCCCAACCCCGGAACATCTCTCTCACCCTCTCCCCAACCCGGGAACATCTCTCTCTTCCTCTCCCAACCCGGGAACACTCTCTCGCCCTCTCCCAAACCCGGAACATCTCTCTCACCCTCTCCCAACCCGGGAACATCTCTCTCGCCCTCTCCCAACCGGAACATCTCTCTCGCCCTCTCCCCACCCGGAACATCTCCCTCTCCCCCTCTCCCAACCCGGAACACTCTCTCTCGCCCTCTCCCAACCCGGAACATCTCTCCTCGCCCTCTCCCAACCCGGGAACATCTCTCTCGCCCTCTCCCAACCGGAACATCTCTCGCCCTCTCCCAACCGGGAACATCTCTCTCGCCCTCTCCCAACCCGGGAACATCTCTCTCGCCCTCTCCCAACCCCTCTCTCTGCTCCTCTCCCAACCCGGAACATCTCTCTCGCCCTCTCCCAACCCGGAACATCGCTCTCGCCCTCTCCCAACCCGGAACATCTCTCTCGCCCTCTCCCAACCCGGAACATTCCAGATGCATCTTGCGGCCATGGGCTACGCGTGTCAGTCCATCATGGTTGTAAACAACTAGCTTGCCTGCTCCATCTGCACTGATTAGTAAAGTCATTTAATGAGCTAAATGTTAAAAAAACTGTTGATTTCACAGATTACAAAAGGAACAGACAGGAATGATATAAAGCAGTATTGTTTTCGGGGTTCGAACCGGTTCAGAACATTATTTTGCTGTTTGAAACGTGGAACGAAACAGGGGGGAAAAAAGTGGTTCTGTTGGATTGGAAAATCATTTCAGTTCCAACCACTGCATTAAGACTGATACAACCCTTTTGTTTGTTCAATTTAACCTTTCATTGATTTTTTAAAGATAAATGTGGGCTATTTAATTCATTTTTCTGTTTTAGTCAAATACATCATTTGAAGAACAAAACATTGTAGCAATTCATATCTTGCAGTAAAACTGTAAATAAGACTTTAAATCTCAAGAGAAGACAGGTTAAATATTAAAAGGTTTAATGTTCTCTTAGAAAATAGTCCTGATCATATAGTCCGAAGCAACTTTTCAGTCATTTAAATTGTAAAGTCATGTCTTTCTACACCACAACTGATTTTTCCAATCTTGGAGTTAAAGTCGATAAAGTATTCAATAATTTGGCTGTGTATTTCAGATGGAATCAAGGCATTAGGATGTACCAGAGGCCACCAAAACAGAGCTCTTTCAGCAAAAACATTCAAACCCTGAAGGGCAAGCCCCCACGAACCCTCCCAGACTGACCAACTGGCAAGTGTCTTCACTGACATTTTCAACATGTCCCTGTCTGAGTCTGTAATACCAACATGTTTCAAGCAGACCACCATAGTCCCTGTGCCCAAGAACACTAAGATAACCTGCCTAAATGACTACCGACCCGTAGCACTGACGTCTGTAGCCATGAAGTGCTTTGAAAGACTGGTCATGGCTCACATCAACACCATTATCCCAGAAACCCTAGACCCACTCCAATTTGCATACCGCCCCAACAGATCCACAGATGATGCAATCTCTATTGCACTCCACACTGCCCTTTCCCACCTGGACAAGAGGAACACCTACGTGAGAATGCTATTCATTGACTACAGCTCAGCATTCAACACCATAGTGCCCTCAAAGCTCATCACTAAGCTAAGGAACCTGGGACTAAACACCTCCCTCTGCAACTGGATCCTGGACTTCCTGACGGGCCGCCCCCAGATGGAAAGGGTAGGTAACAACACATCTGCCACACAGATCCTCAACACGGGGGCCCCTCAGGGGTGCGTTCTCAGTCCCCTCCTGTACTCCCTGTTCACCCATGACTACATGGCCAGGCACGACTCCAACACCATCATTAAGTTTGCCGACGACACAACAGTGGTAGGCCTGATCACCGACAACGATGAGACAGCCTATAGGGAGGAGGTCAGAGACCTGGCCATGTGGTGCCAGGATAACAACCTCTCCCTCAACGTGACCAAGACAAAGGAGATGATTGTGGACTACAGGAAAAAAAAGAGGACTAAGCACGCCCCCATTCTCATCGACGGGGCTGTAGTGGAACAGGTTGAGAGCTTCAAGTTCCTTGGTGTCCACATCACCAACAAACTATCATGGTCCAAATACACCAAGACAGTCGTGAAGAGGGCATGACAAAACCTATTCCCCCTCAGGAGACTGAAAAGATTTGGCATGGGTCCTCAGATCCTCAAAAAATTATACAGCTCTACAGCTGAACCATCGAGAGCATCCTGACTGGTTGCATCACTGCCTGGTATGGCAACTGCTCAGCCTCCGACCGCAAGGCACTACAGAGGGTAGTGCGTACGGCCCAGTACATCACTGGGGCCAAGCTTCCTGCCATCCAGGACCTCTATACCAGGCGGTGTCAGAGGAAGGCCCTAAAAATTGTCAAAGACTCCAGCCACCCTAGTCATAGACTGTTCTATCTGCTACCACACGGCAAGCGGTACCGGAGCGCCAAGTCTAGGACCAAAAGGCTTCTTAACAGCTTCTACCCCCAAGCCATAAGACTCCTGAACAGCTAATCAAATGGTTACCCGGACTATTTGCATTGTCCCCCACACCCCACCCCCAACCCACTCTTTTACGCTGCTGCTACTCTGTTTATTATCTATGCATAGTTACTTTAACTATACCTACATGTACATATTACGTCAATTACCTCGACTAACTGGTGCTCCCGCACATTGACTCTGTACCGGTACCCCCTGTATATAGCCTCCCTACTGTTATTTCCCATTGACTCTGTACCGGTACCCCCTGTATATAGCCTCCCTACTGTTATTTCACATTGACTCTGTATCGGTACCCCCTGTATATAGCCTCGCTACTGTTATTTCCCATTGACTCTGTACCGGTACCCCCTGTATATAGCCTCCCTACTGTTATTACACATTGACTCTGTACCGGTACCCCTGTATATAGCCTCCTACTGTTATTTCCCATTGACTCTGTACCGGTACCCCCCTGTATATAGCCTCCCTACTGTTATTACACATTGACTCTGTACCGGTACCCCCCTGTATATAGCCTCCCTACTGTTATTACCCATTGACTCTGTACCGGTACCCCCCTGTATATAGCCTCCCTACTGTTATTACCCATTGACTCTGCACCGGTACCCCCCTGTATATAGCCTCCCTACTGTTATTTCCCATTGACTCTGTACCGGTACCCCCTGTATATAGCCTCCCTACTGTTATTTCCCATTGACTCTGTACCGGTACCCCCTGTATATAGCCTCCCTACTGTTATTTCCCATTGACTCTGTACCGGTACCCCCCTGTATATAGCCTCCCTAAATTTGATTTGATTTGAGGCCAGGGGCGCCTGGCTGGCTACACTATGTACTGGCTCCACTATGTACTGGCTCCACTATGTACTGGCTCCACTATGTACTGGTGGAAAACACTGTGTGTGTCTGTGTGTACTCACAGGTCATAGTGTTGGTTCCATTTGGGGTCTAGAGTACTCTTCACTGTGTCTGTAGAATGACACTGTCCTGATCCATCCACCACTACCTTAGCAAATGGGTCCGGCAGCCCTACACACACACACACACACACACACACACACACACACACACACACCACAGAGAGAGAGAGGAAGACAGACAGAGAGAGAGGAGGGATCAGAGATACTTACAGAAGGAGAGAGGAAGACAGACAGAGAGGAGGGATCAGAGATACTTCCAGAAGGAGAGAGGAAGACAGACAGAGAGGAGGGATCAGAGATACTTCCAGAAGGAGAGAGGAAGACAGACAGACAGAGAGGAGGGATCAGAGATACTTCCAGAAGGAGAGAGAGGAAGACAGACAGACAGAGAGGAGGGATCAGAGATACTTACAGAAGGAGAGAGAGAAGACAGACAGAGAGAGGAGGGATCAGAGATACTTACAGAAGGAGAGAGGGAAGACAGACAGACAGAGAGGAGGGATCAGAGATACTTACAGAAGGAGAGAGGAAGACAGACAGAGAGGAGGGATCAGAGATACTTCCAGAAGGAGAGAGGAAGACAGACAGACAGAGAGGAGGGATCAGAGATACTTACAGAAGGAGAGAGGAAGACAGACAGAGAGGAGGGATCAGAGATACTTACAGAAGGAGAGAGGAAGACAGACAGACAGAGAGGAGGGATCAGAGATACTTACAGAAGGAGAGAGGAAGACAGACAGAGAGAGAGGAGGGATCAGAGATACTTACAGAAGGAGAGAGGAAGACAGACAGACAGAGAGGAGGGATCAGAGATACTTACAGAAGGAGAGAGGAAGACAGACAGAGAGAGAGAGGAGGGATCAGAGATACTTACAGAAGGAGAGAGGAAGACAGACAGAGAGGAGGGATCAGAGATACTTCCAGAAGGAGAGAGGAAGACAGACAGACAGAGAGGAGGGATCAGAGATACTTACAGAAGGAGAGAGGAAGACAGACAGAGAGGAGGGATCAGAGATACTTACAGAAGGAGAGAGGAAGACAGACAGACAGAGAGGAGGGATCAGAAATACTTACAGAAGGAGAGAGGAAGACAGACAGAGAGGAGGGATCAGAGATACTTACAGAAGGAGAGAGGAAGACAGACAGAGAGGAGGGATCAGAGATACTTACAGAAGGAGAGAGGAAGACAGACAGACAGAGAGGAGGGATCAGAGATACTTCCAGAAGGAGAGAGGAAGACAGACAGACAGAGAGGAGGGATCAGAGATACTTACAGAAGGAGAGAGGAAGACAGACAGAGAGGAGGGATCAGAGATACTTCCAGAAGGAGAGAGGAAGACAGACAGAGAGGAGGGATCAGAGATACTTCCAGAAGGAGAGAGGAAGACAGACAGACAGAGAGGAGGGATCAGAGAAACTTACAGAAGGAGAGAGAGAAGACAGACAGAGAGGGAGGGATCAGAGATACTTACAGAAGGAGAGAGGAAGACAGACAGACAGAGAGGAGGGATCAGAGATACTTACAGAAGGAGAGAGGAAGACAGACAGACAGAGAGGAGGGATCAGAGATACTTACAGAAGGAGAGAGGAAGACAGACAGACAGAGAGGAGGGATCAGAGATACTTACAGAAGGAGAGAGGAAGACAGACAGACAGAGAGGAGGGATCAGAGATACTTACAGAAGGAGAGAGGAAGACAGACAGAGAGGAGGGATCAGAGATACTTACAGAAGGAGAGAGGAAGACAGACAGAAAGAGGAGGGATCAGAGATACTTCCAGAAGGAGAGAGGAAGACAGAGAGAGAGGAGGGATCAGAGATACTTACAGAAGGAGAGAGGAAGACAGACAGAGAGGAGGGATCAGAGATACTTCCAGAAGGAGAAAGGAAGACAGACAGAGAGAGAGGAGGGATCAGAGATACTTACAGAAGGAGAGAGGAAGACAGACAGACAGAGAGGAGGGATCAGAGATACTTACAGAAGGAGAGAGGAAGACAGACAGAGAGGAGGGATCAGAGATACTTACAGAAGGAGAGAGGAAGACAGACAGAGAGGAGGGATCAGAGATACTTCCAGAAGGAGAGAGGAAGACAGACAGAGAGAGAGGAGGGATCAGAGATACTTACAGAAGGAGAGAGGAAGACAGACAGAGAGGAGGGATCAGAGATACTTCCAGAAGGAGAGAGGAAGACAGACAGAGAGAGAGGAGGGATCAGAGATACTTACAGAAGGAGAGAGGAAGACAGACAGAGAGGAGGGATCAGAGATACTTACAGAAGGAGAGAGGAAGACAGACAGACAGAGAGGAGGGATCAGAGATACTTACAGAAGGAGAGAGGAAGACAGACAGAGAGGAGGGATCAGAGATACTTACAGAAGGAGAGAGGAAGACAGACAGAGAGAGAGGAGGGATCAGAGATACTTACAGAAGGAGAGAGGAAGACAGACAGAGAGAGAGGAGGGATCAGAGATACTTCCAGAAGGAGAGAGGAAGACAGACAGACAGAGAGGAGGGATCAGAGATACTTACAGAAGGAGAGAGGAAGACAGACAGAGAGGAGGGATCAGAGATACTTCCAGAAGGAGAGAGGAAGACAGACAGACAGAGAGGAGGGATCAGAGATACTTACAGAAGGAGAGAGGAAGACAGACAGAGAGGAGGGATCAGAGATACTTACAGAAGGAGAGAGGAAGACAGAGAGAGAGGAGGGATCAGAGATACTTACAGAAGGAGAGAGGAAGACAGACAGAGAGGAGGGATCAGAGATACTTACAGAAGGAGAGAGAGGTAGACAGACAGAGAGGAGGGATCAGAGATACTTACAGAAGGAGAGAGGAAGACAGACAGAGAGGAGGGATCAGAGATACTTCCAGAAGGAGAGAGGAAGACAGACAGAGAGGAGGGATCAGAGATACTTACAGAAGGAGAGAGGAAGACAGACAGAGAGAGAGGAGGAGGATCGGAGATACTTACAGAAGGAGAGAGGAAGACAGACAGAGAGGAGGGATCAGAGATACTTACAGAAGGACAGAGGAAGACAGACAGAGAGGAGGGATCAGAGATACTTACAGAAGGAGAGAGGAAGACAGACAGACAGAGAGGAGGGATCAGAGATACTTCCAGAAGGAGAGAGGAAGACAGACAGAGAGAGAGGAGGGATCAGAGATACTTACAGAAGGAGAGAGGAAGACAGACAGAGAGAGAGGAGGGATCAGAGATACTTACAGAAGGAGAGAGGAAGACAGACAGAGAGGAGGGATCAGAGATACTTACAGAAGGAGAGAGGAAGACAGACAGACAGAGAGGAGGGATCAGAGATACTTCCAGAAGGAGAGAGGAAGACAGACAGAGAGAGAGGAGGGATCAGAGATACTTCCAGAAGGAGAGAGGAAGACAGACAGAGAGAGAGGAGGGATCAGAGATACTTACAGAAGGAGAGAGGAAGACAGACAGACAGAGAGGAGGGATCAGAGATACTTCCAGAAGGAGAGAGGAAGACAGACAGACAGAGAGGAGGGATCAGAGATACTTCCAGAAGGAGAGAGGAAGACAGACAGAGAGAGAGGAGGGATCAGAGATACTTACAGAAGGAGAGAGGAAGACAGACAGAGAGGAGGGATCAGAGATACTTCCAGAAGGAGAGAGGAAGACAGACAGAGAGGAGGGATCAGAGATACTTACAGAAGGAGAGAGGAAGACAGACAGAGAGGAGGGATCAGAGATACTTACAGAAGGAGAGAGGAAGACAGACAGAGAGAGAGGAGGGATCAGAGATACTTACAGAAGGAGAGAGAGAAGACAGACAGAGAGGAGGGATCAGAGATACTTACAGAAGGAGAGAGGAAGACAGACAGACATAGAGGAGGGATCAGAGATACTTACAGAAGGAGAGAGGAAGACAGACAGACAGAGAGGAGGGATCAGAGATACTTCCAGAAGGAGAGAGGAAGACAGACAGACAGAGAGGAGGGATCAGAGATACTTCCAGAAGGAGAGAGGAAGACAGACAGACAGAGAGGAGGGATCAGAGATACTTACAGAAGGAGAGAGGAAGACAGACAGACAGAGAGGAGGGATCAGAGATACTTACAGAAGGAGAGAGGAAGACAGACAGACAAGAGGAGGGATCAGAGATACTTACAGAAGGAGAGAGGAAGACAGACAGACAGAGAGGAGGGATCAGAGATACTTACAGAAGGAGAGAGGAAGACAGACAGACAGAGAGGAGGGATCAGAGATACTTCCAGAAGGAGAGAGGAAGACAGACAGACAGAGAGGAGGGATCAGAGATACTTACAGAAGGAGAGAGGAAGACAGACAGAGAGAGAGGAGGGATCAGAGATACTTACAGAAGGAGAGAGGAAGACAGACAGACAGAGAGGAGGGATCAGAGATACTTACAGAAGGAGAGAGGAAGACAGACAGAGAGAGAGGAGGGATCAGAGATACTTACAGAAGGAGAGAGGAAGACAGACAGAGAGGAGGGATCAGAGATACTTCCAGAAGGAGAGAGGAAGACAGACAGAGAGAGAGGAGGGATCAGAGATACTTACAGAAGGAGAGAGGAAGACAGACAGAGAGGAGGGATCAGAGATACTTACAGAAGGAGAGAGGAAGACAGACAGACAGAGAGGAGGGATCAGAGATACTTACAGAAGGAGAGAGGAAGACAGACAGACAGAGAGGAGGGATCAGAGATACTTACAGAAGGAGAGAGGAAGACAGACAGACAGAGAGGAGGGATCAGAGATACTTACAGAAGGAGAGAGGAAGACAGACAGACAGAGAGGAGGGATCAGAGATACTTCCAGAAGGAGAGAGGAAGACAGACAGACAGAGAGGAGGGATCAGAGATACTTACAGAAGGAGAGAGGAAGACAGACAGAGAGGAGGGATCAGAGATACTTACAGAAGGAGAGAGGAAGACAGAGAGAGAGGAGGGATCAGAGATACTTACAGAAGGAGAGAGGAAGACAGACAGAGAGGAGGGATCAGAGATACTTACAGAAGGAGAGAGGAAGACAGACAGAGAGAGAGGAGGGATCAGAGATACTTACAGAAGGAGAGAGGAAGACAGACAGACAGAGAGGAGGGATCAGAGATACTTACAGAAGGAGAGAGGAAGACAGACAGAGAGGAGGGATCAGAGATACTTACAGAAGGAGAGAGGGAAGACAGACAGACAGAGAGGAGGGATCAGAGATACTTACAGAAGGAGAGAGGAAGACAGACAGAGAGAGAGGAGGGATCAGAGATACTTCCAGAAGGAGAGAGGAAGACAGACAGAGAGAGAGGAGGGATCAGAGATACTTACAGAAGGAGAGAGGAAGACAGACAGAGAGAGAGGAGGGATCAGAGATACTTCCAGAAGGAGAGAGGAAGACAGACAGAGAGAGAGGAGGGATCAGAGATACTTACAGAAGGAGAGAGGAAGACAGACAGAGAGGAGGGATCAGAGATACTTACAGAAGGAGAGAGGAAGACAGACAGACAGAGAGGAGGGATCAGAGATACTTACAGAAGGAGAGAGGAAGACAGACAGACAGAGAGGAGGGATCAGAGATACTTACAGAAGGAGAGAGGAAGACAGACAGACAGAGAGGAGGGATCAGAGATACTTACAGAAGGAGAGAGGAAGACAGACAGACAGAGAGGAGGGATCAGAGATACTTACAGAAGGAGAGAGGAAGACAGACAGACAGAGAGGAGGGATCAGAGATACTTACAGAAGGAGAGAGGAAGACAGACAGAGAGGAGGGATCAGAGATACTTACAGAAGGAGAGAGGAAGACAGACAGAGAGGGAGGGATCAGAGATACTTACAGAAGGAGAGAGGAAGACAGACAGAGAGGAGGGATCAGAGATACTTACAGAAGGAGAGAGGAAGACAGACAGAGAGAGGAGGGATCAGAGATACTTACAGAAGGAGAGAGGAAGACAGACAGACAGAGAGGAGGGATCAGAGATACTTACAGAAGGAGAGAGAAAGACAGACAGAGAGGAGGGATCAGAGATACTTACAGAAGGAGAGAGGAAGACAGACAGACAGAGAGGAGGGATCAGAGATACTTCCAGAAGGAGAGAGGAAGACAGACAGAGAGAGAGGAGGAGGATCAGAGATACTTCCAGAAGGAGAGAGGAAGACAGACAGAGAGAGGAGGGATCAGAGATACTTACAGAAGGAGAGAGGGAAGACAGACAGAGAGAGGAGGGATCAGAGATACTTACAGAAGGAGAGAGGAAGACAGACAGAGAGGAGGGATCAGAGATACTTACAGAAGGAGAGAGGAAGACAGACAGAGAGAGAGGAGGGATCAGAGATACTTCCAGAAGGAGAGAGGAAGACAGACAGACAGAGAGGAGGGATCAGAGATACTTCAGAAGGAGAGAGGAAGACAGACAGAGAGAGAGGAGGGATCAGAGATACTTCCAGAAGGAGAGAGGAAGACAGACAGAGAGAGAGGAGGGATCAGAGATACTTCCAGAAGGAGAGAGGAAGACAGACAGAGAGAGAGGAGGGATCAGAGATACTTACAGAAGGAGAGAGGAAGACAGACAGAGAGGAGGGATCAGAGATACTTCCAGAAGGAGAGAGGAAGACAGACAGAGAGGAGGGATCAGAGATACTTACAGAAGGAGAGAGGAAGACAGACAGAGAGGAGGGATCAGAGATACTTACAGAAGGAGAGAGGAAGACAGACAGAGAGAGAGGAGGGATCAGAGATACTTACAGAAGGAGAGAGGGAAGACAGACAGAGAGGAGGGATCAGAGATACTTACAGAAGGAGAGAGGAAGACAGACAGAGAGGAGGGATCAGAGATACTTACAGAAGGAGAGAGAGAAGACAGACAGACAGAGAGGAGGGATCAGAGATACTTCCAGAAGGAGAGAGGAAGACAGACAGAGAGAGAGGAGGGATCAGAGATACTTACAGAAGGAGAGAGGAAGACAGACAGACAGAGAGGAGGGATCAGAGATACTTCCAGAAGGAGAGAGGAAGACAGACAGACAGAGAGGAGGGATCAGAGATACTTACAGAAGGAGAGAGGAAGACAGACAGAGAGGAGGGATCAGAGATACTTCCAGAAGGAGAGAGGAAGACAGACAGAGAGGAGGGATCAGAGATACTTACAGAAGGAGAGAGGAAGACAGACAGAGAGGAGGGATCAGAGATACTTACAGAAGGAGAGAGGAAGACAGACAGAGAGAGAGGAGGGATCAGAGATACTTACAGAAGGAGAGAGGAAAACAGACAGAGAGGAGGGATCAGAGATACTTACAGAAGGAGAGAGGAAGACAGACAGACAGAGAGGAGGGATCAGAGATACTTACAGAAGGAGAGAGGAAGACAGACAGACAGAGAGGAGGGATCAGAGATACTTCCAGAAGGAGAGAGGAAGACAGACAGACAGAGAGGAGGGATCAGAGATACTTCCAGAAGGAGAGAGGAAGACAGACAGACAGAGAGGAGGGATCAGAGATACTTCCAGAAGGAGAGAGGAAGACAGACAGACAGAGAGGAGGGATCAGAGATACTTACAGAAGGAGAGAGGAAGACAGACAGAGAGGAGGGATCAGAGATACTTACAGAAGGAGAGAGGAAGACAGACAGACAGAGAGGAGGGATCAGAGATACTTCCAGAAGGAGAGAGGAAGACAGACAGACAGAGAGGAGGGATCAGAGATACTTACAGAAGGAGAGAGGAAGACAGACAGACAGAGAGGAGGGATCAGAGATACTTACAGAAGGAGAGAGGAAGACAGACAGACAGAGAGGAGGGATCAGAGATACTTACAGAAGGAGAGAGGAAGACAGACAGACAGAGAGGAGGGATCAGAGATACTTCCAGAAGGAGAGAGGAAGACAGACAGAGAGGAGGGATCAGAGATACTTACAGAAGGAGAGAGGAAGACAGACAGAGAGGAGGGATCAGAGATACTTACAGAAGGAGAGAGGAAGACAGACAGACAGAGAGGAGGGATCAGAGATACTTACAGAAGGAGAGAGGAAGACAGACAGACAGAGAGGAGGGATCAGAGATACTTACAGAAGGAGAGAGGAAGACAGACAGACAGAGAGGAGGGATCAGAGATACTTACAGAAGGAGAGAGGAAGACAGACAGACAGAGAGGAGGGATCAGAGATACTTACAGAAGGAGAGAGGAAGACAGACAGACAGAGAGGAGGGATCAGAGATACTTACAGAAGGAGAGAGAGACAGACAGACAGAGAGGAGGGATCAGAGATACTTACAGAAGGAGAGAGGAAGACAGACAGAGAGGAGGGATCAGAGATACTTACAGAAGGAGAGAGAGGAAGACAGACAGACAGAGAGAGAGGGATCAGAGATACTTCCAGAAGGAGAGAGGAAGACAGACAGAGAGGAGGGATCAGAGATACTTACAGAAGGAGAGAGGAAGACAGACAGAGAGAGAGGGATCAGAGATACTTACAGAAGGAGAGAGAGGAAGACAGACAGAGAGGAGGAATCAGAGATACCTACAGAAGGAGAGAGGAAGACTGACAGAGAGGAGGGATCAGAGATACTTACAGAAGGAGAGAGGAAGACAGACAGACAGAGAGGAGGGATCAGAGATACTTACAGAAGGAGAGAGGAAGACAGACAGAGAGGAGGGATCAGAGATACTTACAGAAGGAGAGAGGAAGACAGACAGAGAGGAGGGATCAGAGATACTTACAGAAGGAGAGAGGAAGACAGACAGAGAGGAGGGATCAGAGATACTTACAGAAGGAGAGAGGAAGACAGACAGAGAGAGAGGAGGGATCAGAGATACTTACAGAAGGAGAGAGGAAGACAGACAGAGAGGAGGGATCAGAGATACTTACGGAAGAAGTCTTTCTTTGCAAGGTTCTTGGCACATAATACTAAAAACACAGAACAGACAACTGTCAGTCAACCAAACAGATGTCACTACAGACAGCCTGACAGCCAATAGTGATTAGGCTGCTGTAAGCCAGCCAACGAATGACTGGACGGACCTCTCTCTCTACCTCCCTCCCTCTCCACCTCCCTACTTCCCTCTTTCCCCACCTCTCTCTCTCTCTCTCTCTCTCTCTCTTCCCCTCTTCTCTCTCTCTCTCTCTCCTCTCTCCCTCCCCCCCTCTCCCTCCCTCCACCTCCCTCCCCCACCTCCCTCCCTCCACCTCACCCCACCTCACCTCTCTCCACCTCCCTCTCTCCTCCCCCCTCCCTCTATCCACCCATCTCTCCACCTCAAATCAAATCAAATCAAATTTTATTGGTCACATGCTCGAATACAACAGGTGCAGACATTGCAGTGAAATGCTTACTTACAGCCCTTAACCAACAGTGCATTTATTTTAAACAAAAAAAGTAAGAATAAAACAACAACAACAAAAAGTGTTGAGAAAAAAAGAGCAGAAGTAAAATAAAGTGACAGTAGGGAGGCTATATATACAGTAAAATAAAGTGACAGTAGGGAGGCTATATATACAGTAAAATAAAGTGACAGTAGGGAGGCTATATATACAGTAAAATAAAGTGACAGTAGGGAGGCTATATATACAGTAAAATAAAGTGACAGTAGGGAGGCTATATATACAGTAAAATAAAGTGACAGTAGGAGGCTATATATACAGTAAAATAAAGTGACAGTAGGGAGGCTATATATACAGTAAAATAAAGTGACAGTAGGGAGGCTATATATACAGTAAAATAAAGTGACAGTAGGGAGGCTATATATACAGTAAAATAAAGTGACAGTAGGGAGGTTATATATACAGTAAAATAAAGTGACAGTAGGGAGGCTATATATACAGTAAAATAAAGTGACAGTAGGGAGGCTATATATACAGTAAAATAAAGTGACAGTAGGGAGGCTATATATCAGTAAAATAAAGTGACAGTAGGGAGGCTATATATACAGTAAAATAAAGTGACAGTAGGGAGGCTATATATACAGTAAAATAAAGTGACAGTAGGGAGGCTATATATACAGTAAAATAAAGTGACAGTAGGGGAGGCTATATATACAGTAAAATAAAGTGACAGTAGGGAGGCTATATATACAGTAAAATAAAGTGACAGTAGGGAGGCTATATATACAGTAAAATAAAGTGACAGTAGGGAGGCTATATATACAGTAAAATAAAGTGACAGTAGGGAGGCTATATATACAGCGAAATAAAGTGACAGTAGGGAGGCTATATATACGGTAAAATAAAGTGATGGTAGGGGAGGCTATTATACAGTAAAATAAAGTGTGACAGTAGGAGGAGGCAGATATACAGTAAAAGACAAAGCGAAGGTGGTGTGCTGGACATATACAGTAAAATAAAAGTGAGAGCAGGGAGGCTATAAGTACGTAAAATAAAGTGACAGTAGGGAGGCTATATATACAGTAAAATAAAGTGACAGTAGGGAGGCTATATATACAGTAAAATAAAGTGACAGTAGGGAGGCTATATATACAGGGGGGTACCGTTGCATAGTCAATGTGCGGGGGCACCGGCTAGTTGAGGTAGTTGAGGTAATATGTACATGTGGGTAGAGTTACCTCTCTCTCTCCACCTCACCTCTCTCTCTCCACCTCACCTCTCTCTCTCCACCTCACCTCTCTCTTCACCACCCCTCTCTCTCCACCTCACCTCTCTCTCTCCACCTCACCTCTCTCTCTCCACCTCACCTCTCTCTCCACCTCACCTCTCTCTCTCCCACCCTCTCTCTCCACCTCCTCTCTCTCTCACCTCACCTCCCTCTCTCTCCACCCTCCCTCTCTCTCCACCTCACCTCTCTCTCTCCACCTCACCTCTCTCTCTCTCCACCTCCCTCCCTCTCTCTCCACCTCACCTCTCTCTCTCCACCTCACCTCTCTCTCTCCACCTCACCTCTCTCTCTCCACCTCACCTCTCTCTCTCACCACCCTCCCTCTCTCTCCACCTCACCTCTCTCTCCACCTCACCTCTCTCTCTCCACCTCCCTCTCTCTCTCCACCTCACCTCTCTCTCTCCACCTCACCTCTCTCTCTCACCACCCTCCCTCTCTCTCCACCTCACCTCTCTCTCTCCCCACCTCACCTCTCTCTCCTCCACCTCCCTCTCTCTCCACCTCACCTCTCTCTCCACCACCCTCCCTCTCTCTCCACCTCACCTCTCTCTCTCCACCTCCCTCCCTCTCTCTCCACCTCACCTCTCTCTCTCCACCTCACCTCTCTCTCCACCACCCTCCCTCTCTCTCCACCTCACCTCTCTCTCTCTCCACCTCCCCTCTCTCTCTCACCCACCTCTCTCTCTCACCACCCTCCCTCTCTCTCCACCTCACCTCTCTCTCTTCACCACCCTCCCTCTCTCCACCTCACCTCTCTCTCCACCTCACCCTCTCTCTCCACCTCACCTCTCTCTCTCTCCACCTCACCTCTCTCTCTCACCTCACCTCCCTCTCTCCACCTCACCTCTCTCTCTTCACCACCCTCCCTCTCTCTCCACCTCACCTCTCTCTCTCCACCTCACCTCTCTCTCTCCACCTCACCTCTCTCTCTCCACCTCACCTCTCTCTCTCCACCTTCCCTCTCTCTCTCCACCTCTCTTCACCACCCTCCCTCTCCACCTCACCTCTCTCTCTCCACCTCACCTCTCTCTCTCCACCTCCCTCCCTCTCTCTCCACCTCACCTCTCTCTCTCCACCTCACCTCTCTCTCTCTCCACCCTCCTCTCTCTCTCCACCTCCCTCTCTCTCCACCTCCCCTCTCTCTCCACCTCCCTCTCTCTCTCCACCTCACCTCTCTCTCTCCACCTCCCTCCCTCTCTCTCCACCTCACCTCTCTCTTCACCACCCTCCCTCTCTCTCCACCTCTCTCTCTTCACCACCCTCCCTCTCTCTCCACCTCACCTCTCTCTCTCCACCTCACCTCTCTCTCTCCACCACCCTCCCTCTCTCTCCACCTCACCTCTCTCTCTCTTCACCACCCTCCCTCTCTCTCCACCTCTCTCTCTTCACCACCCTCCCTCTCTCTCCACCTCTCTCTCTTCACCACCCTCCCTCTCTCTCCACCTCACCTCTCTCTCTTCACCACCCTCCCTCTCTCTCTCCACCTCTCTCTCTCCACCCTCCCTCTCTCTCCACCTCACCTCCCTCTCTCTCCACCTCACCTCTCTCTCTCTCCACCTCACCTCTCTCTCTCCACCTCTCTCTCTTCACCACCCTCCCTCTCTCTCCACCTCACCTCTCTCTCTCCACCTCACCTCTCTCCCACCTCTCTCTCTCCACCCACCCCTCCCACCTCACCTCTCTCTCTCCACCTCACCTCCCTCTCTCTCCACCTCACCTCTCTCTCTCCACCACCCTCCCTCTCTCTCTCCACCTCTCTCTCTTCACCACCCTCCCTCTCTCTCCACCTCACCTCTCTCTTCACCACCCTCCCTCTCTATCCACCTCACCTCCCTCCCTCTCTCTCTTCACCTCCCTCCCTCACCACATCTCTCTCTCTCTCCCCACAGCATCTATCCTATGTACGTGTGTGTAGGGTATTTGTGTGTGTAGGGTATTTGTGTGTTTATTTCCGTGTGTGTGTGGTGACCTGGGCTCATTGAGAGGATTAAATGGCATCTTGCTCTCTCGCCAAGTTATCCTTACTCATTGTGTATTTATTCCTTGCATTTTTATTTTTCAATTTTTCTCTCTGCATTGTTGGTAAGGGTTAAGTAAGCGTTTCACTGTTAGTCTACACCTGTTGTTTACAAAGCATGTAACAAATAAATGTTGATTTTGATTTGACACTCACAGCTGGAACAATGGCTGTTACTGTAGTAGTTAATGGTAATCATGCAGGCTGGCTGGGTCTCTATTCACATGGAGATGAGTGATGTCTTTCTGCAGTCTGGACTGAGCCTAGTGCACTGGTTCACACAGCAACAGTGTGTGTGTGTGTGTGTGTGTGTGTGTGTGTGAATGTGTGTGTGTGTGTGTGTGTGTGTGAATGTGTGTGTGTGCGCAATCTAATAAATGTGTGCCAACACTCTGGGTGTGACATGCTTGCTAAACACACCCAGCAGATGAATTATCTGGCTAACTAACGTTACTGGCTAACTACTAGCTAGCCAACTATGAAACAAATTATCTAGCTAGCTTGCTAGCCAACGTTATTGAGTATACATTAGTCAATTTAGTTTAGCTGCTTAGTTTGCTCTTAGAAACCATGCCAACTAGCTGCTTTGAGATCCGTTAGCTAGCTAGCTACCTACTAGCCACATCTCTAAACGCTAGCTGGTTAGCCAAGTTAGATAGCTAGTTAGGTACTGTAGCTACCGAGTCAGTTGTAGGGGAATTAGTTAGTTAGTTAGTATAGATCCTGGATAGTCTAGAAAGGACTATGGCTAGGTCTAGCTAGGCCACCGTGTCAGATGGTCACGGATCGATAGTCGACTAAACAGTTGTTGCTGTTGTTGGCCGTCGGATTGGCATTCAGGTCATGGCTAACCTACTAACTACCGTTAGTTAGCAAGCAGAACACCTTGGACATTGCTGTTGCAGCCACTAACTAGCTTGTTAATCAGGTGAATATTAGACGCCTGCTATCTAAATTGCTAGGTAACGTTAATGTTTCCACGAGCTAGCTATCCTCAGCCGTTTGGTTGTTTAGTTATTTTAACTAGCTAACTAATAAGAGTTAGTCCCCGGCCTAGCTAACGCGTTACCTACTGTACCTAGCTGTTTAGTTATTTTAACTAGCTAACTAATAAGAGTTAGTCCCCGGCCTAGCTAACGCGTTACCTACTGTACCTAGCTGTTTAGTTATTTTAACTAGCTAACTAATAAGAGTTAGTCCCCGGCCTAGCAACGCGTTACCTACTGTACCTAGCTGTTTATATTTTAACTCTAACTAATAAGAGTTAGTCGCCTAGCTAACGCGTTACCTACTGGACCTAGCTGTTTGTAAATAGAACAACCGGATGTTTGGGCGAACACTGTCCAGTTTAGCTAGCTAGCGCCATGACAGGCTAGTAAATGTAGCTAGCTGGCAGTACTCCGTCCGGCGAATTTATCCGTTACAGGGTTTAATCCCGGCAAACAACATAAACCGTAAACGCTTTCACCGCGTTTTAGTTAGCTAGCTAGCTACCTGTCAGCCGGATTTTGATGCTGGACCCGTTCCTTCGAGACCCAGGACCCGACATCACAACGGAAGAACAGTTGCTGTAAAATCCGTTTTTTGGGGTCGCTCCAACACACCAAGTCGACACTCCTCTTGAGGATAGTTCTCTAGGTTGTCAGAATATGTGGCTTGTGTCGGCCTTCCTCAGGGGGAAATGTGTATTATTTCCTGGCGAAGTCCCCCGTCCCGACCGAGCCGCAACACACAGACGGACATTTTCGGTGGCTCTGGACCATAGAATTAGAATACTAGAATGGGCATGCACCTTCTTATGATTGTCCAAAGGTCAGCCATGTTGGTCAGGGAGTGGTCAGCCATGTTGGTCAGGGAGTGGTCAACCATGGTTTGCCAGTGCAGTGATAAGATATTGTGTAAAATAATGAATGTAAATAATTTATCTACATTTACATTTACGTCATTTAGCAGACGCTCTTATCCAGAGTGACTTACAAAGAACCTATCTGCACTGTATGTGTGTTAGCTATATTATTAATATTATTATTAGCTAGCTAGCCAGACAGTTTTAGAGCAATGCTTCCACTATTTATTTTAATTAAATGCCAAAATGCCAATATTCCATTCAAACAATGCAGTCAATCCACCACAGCCAACAAACAAAAATTGACATTTATAATAATAATAATAATAATAATTTATGGTCTGTTTACACATATGTTAGTATAAAGAAAATGTGTATAAAACCCATAAACTGTATTTCTAATTATGTAAGGTATAATTAATGAGGGGCTATGCATTCTATGGAAAATTAACAATGTGGAAGGTACTGTATCTTCCATGACATGCTAGTGGAGTGGAACTAACCTTCCATGGAGTTGCATTGTTTTCGAGAGAACGCATAGAGTCCCGAGTTGATTACCCCTTTTATACCGTGGCTATAATTTAACACAGAAATGTGTTCATTTGTCTTTAGAAATGTGTTCAACATCCACTGAAGTAGATAGCAAGTTTGCTAGATAGCTACAATAGTTGCCTTACATTTACATTTACGTCATTTAGCAGACGCTCTTATCCAGAGCGACTTACAGTTAGTGAATACATATTTTTTTTTATTTTATTTTTTTATACTGGCCCCCCGTGGGAATCGAACCCACAACCCTGGCGTTGCAAACGCCATGCTCTATCAACTGAGCTACATCCCTGCCGGCCATTCCCTCCCCTACCCTGGACGACGCTGGGCCAATTGTGCGCCGCCCATGAGTCTCCCGGTCGCGGCCGGCGGCGACAGAGCCTGGATTCGAACCAGGATCTCTAGTGGCACAGTTAGCACTGCGATGCAGTGCCTTAGACCACTGCGCCACTCAGGAGGTTTGGTAACCAAACAAACATACATGCTAGTTTAGCTAACCAAAACCATCAGTCGTAGCATGCTATTATGAAAATCGAAAATTCAACAATGCCAATAATGTTTTCAATTCAACGTTTGCTTTCAAAAGCAGCTCAAACAAAGAACATGTAAAAATGTTACTGTGCTGATATACCGTCCGTTATAGGTTAATTAAGCAATAATGCACGAGGGGTTGTGGTATATGGCCAATATACCACGGCTAAGGGCTGTTCTTATGCACAACGCAACGCGGAGTGCCTGGATACAGCCCTTAGCTGTGGTATGTTGGCCATATACCACAAACCCCCGAGGTGCCTTATTTCTATTATAAACTGGTTACCAACGTAATTAGAGCATTAAAAATAAATGTTTTGTCATACACGTGGTAACCTCGGCAGCCAGCCAATCAGCATTCAGGGCTCGAACCACAGAGGTTATAAA
Source organism: Coregonus clupeaformis (assembly GCF_020615455.1). NCBI lineage: Eukaryota > Metazoa > Chordata > Actinopteri > Salmoniformes > Salmonidae > Coregonus > Coregonus clupeaformis. The sequence goes on along the minus strand of NW_025535864.1, from coordinate 48,668 downwards.
GGGAAATAATGCACGCTCTAGAATGCTGTTCAAGCCACTCAGAAATTAGTATTCAACAATGCCATGGTATAAATTACAATATTTTAGGTTGACAATAATTATATTACACAATTTCTGATATATCACATGCCTTTTATTTTAATACATAAGAAAATCAGGATTATACCTCTGCCATAATTCCAATTAGAATGGTTTGAATTTCTCCCTGACCAATATGGCTGCAATTTTCACCCCATTCTGGAACTTTGCCGGTTTATGACAAACCCCTCTAGTAATTTAATAGGATCTCTATGCTCTGGACTGGCTCAAACAGGCATGTCCTGAAGTTACATGGCAAATACTTGCTTGGGTCTGGAAACGTAGGCGTGCTCGGGAATCGGACTGTTTAGGATAAATGTTTTTTTTTTTTTAAGTGTGAACCGCAAGGAGAGAGAGCGAGATAGGAAGGAAGGAGAGGGTAAAGGAGAAAGAGATAGCGATACAGAGAGAGAGACAGAGAGAGAGAGAGAGAGACAGAGAGAAGGAAAGGAAGGAAGGAGAGGGTAAAGGAGAGAGAGAGAGAGAGAGAGACAGAGAGAGAGACAGAGAGAGAGAGAGAAGGAAAGGAAGGAAGGAGAGGGTAAAGGAGAACGAGAGAGAGAGCAAGAGAGAGAGAGAGAGAGAGAGAGAGAGGAAGGAGAGAGAGAGAGAGGAAGGAAGGAGAGGGGGAAGGAGAGAGAGAGCAAGAGAGAGGAAGGAGAGAGAGAGAGGAAGGCGAGAGAGAGAGAGAAGGAAAGGAAGGAAGGAGAGGGTAAAGGAGAGAGAGAGAGAAATGATGGAAGAGAGGGTAAAGGAGAGAGGGGGTTAGGTTGCATGGATTAGTTTAGGAGTTTTAGCTGCTTTGTTTTAGTTGCAGTGTTCATTAGTGTGATTAGCTGTGGAACAAAGGAGTCTCTCATAATGCTGGTTACTGCACAAACTAAATTAACACACACAAGCCCATACCTTTGGCATTAGGTTGTTTTTGGTATAGATTGGGCACATAGGGTTTAGGGGGAAGTGAATGCATTAGTTGTGTGTTTGTGTGTTTAACGCTGTCAGCACTCCACGGGGGTAGTGGTACCTCAGTCTCTGTCTCTCAAGAACCACACACGTCTCTCCAGTGTATATTTGTATTTTGTATTTATTAGGGAACCCCATTAGTTCCTGCCAAGGTATCAGCTACTCTTCCTAGGGTCCAAACATATTAAAGCACTTACTTTACATATAAAACTAAATATAAAACAGTACATCATATAACATTATTACACCGCTACATATCTACAATACAAAATGTGTAATACCACCATACAACAATATCACAATGTGTGCGTATGCATGTGTCTGTACCTGTGTGTGTGTCTCTTCATAGTCACCCGTTGTTCCAAAAGGTGTATTTTTACCTGTTTATTAAATCTGATTCTACTGCTGTCATATCTGGCCTCTCTCTGTCTCACTGCCAAGTACGGCTGCTGGGGGCGTGTGTGATTCTCAGAGGGTGTGCGAGAGAGAGAGCGAGAGAGAGTAATGGATTCTCTCTGTGTGTGTGTCTCTTTCTAAAGGCCGATTGGCCCAGTGGGACCAGCAGAGTTTGTTCCATATCCCAGTTTGTTGTCCCCACTTGCTTCAAGATGTGAAGGTAACTGAACTAAATGACTAATCGCCCCATAGCACTCACTTCTGTAATCATGAAGTGCTTTGAGAGGCTAATTAAAAGGACCATAAGATGGTGTTGAACGCTGAGCTGTAGTCAATGAACAGCATTCTCACATAGGTGTTCCTCTTGTCCAGGTGGGAAAGGGCATTGTGGATGGAGCGCAATAGAGATTGTGTCATCTGTGGATCTGTTTGGGGGGGGTATGCGAATTGGAGTGGGTCCAGGGTGTCTGGGATGATGTGTGTTGATGCGAGCCATGACCAGTCATTCAAAGCATTTCATGGCTACAGCTTTGAGTATTACCGGGGGTTAATTTAGGCAGGTTACATTGGCGTTCTTGGGCACAGGGACTATGGCGGTCTGCTTGAAACACGTAGGTATTAGAGACTGTAATCCGTGATAGTAATCCGTGATAGTTTGCAAAGCCCTGCCACGTCCGACGCGCATCAAAGCCGGGGTAGTCGGATTGGATCTTAGTTCTGTGTTGATACTGTTTGACGGTTCATCGGAGGTTGTAGCAGGATTAGGACTAGCCTTTTAGCTCAGTGCGGATGTTGCCTGTAGTCCATGGCTTCTGGTTGGGATATGTACGTACGGTCACTCTGGGGACGACGTTGTCGATTAACTTATTGATGAAGCCGGTGACTGATGTGGTAAACTCCTCAATGTCATCGGATGAATCCTGGATCATTTTCCAGTCTGTGCTAGCGAAACAGTCCTGTAGCTTAGCCTCCGCTTCATCGGACCACTTCCGTATTGAGCACGTCACTGGTACTTCCTGTTTGAGTTTTTGCTTGTAAGCAGGAATCAGGAGGATATAGTTATAGTCAGATTTGCCAAATGGAGGGCGAGGGAGAGCTTTATATGTGTTTCTGTGTGTGGAGTAAAGGTGGTCTAGAGTTTTTTCGCCTCTAATTGCACAGGTGACATGCTGATAGAAATGAGGTACAGTGAGGGAAAAAACTATTTGATCCCCTGCTGATTTTGTACGTTTGCCCACTGACAAAGAAATGATCAGTCTTTTATTTTAATGGTAGGTTTATTTGAACAGTGAGAGACAGAATAACAACAAAAAAATCCAGAAAAACGCATGTCAAAAATGTAATAAATTGATTTGCATTTTAATGAGGGAAATAAATATTTGACCCCCTCTCAATCAGAAAGATTTCTGGCTCCCAGATGTCTTTTATACAGGTAACGAGCTGTTGCCCTGTTGGCGGTAGGTGCAGTTGATTCAGAAGCCCTGTTGGCGGTAGGTGCAGTTGACTCAGAAGCCCTGTTGGCGGTAGGTGCAGTTGATTCAGAAGCCCTGTTGGCGGTAGGTGCAGTTGATTCAGAAGCCGTGTTGGCGGTAGGTGCAGTTGATTCAGAAGCCCTGTTGGCGGTAGGTGCAGTGGATTCAGAAGCCCTGTTGGCGGTAGGTGCACTTGATTCAGAAGCCCTGTTGGCGGTAGGTGCAGTTGATTCAGAAGCCCTGTTGGTGGTAGGTGCAGTTGATTCAGAAGCCCTGTTGGCGGTAGGTGCAGTTGATTCAGAAGCCCTGTTGGCGGTAGGTGCAGTTGATTCAGAAGCCCTGTTGGCGGTAGGTGCAGTTGATTCAGAAGCCCTGTTGGCGGTAGGTGCAGTTGATTCAGAAGCCCTGTTGGCGGTAGGTGCAGTTGATTCAGAAGCCCTGTTGGCGGTAGGTGCAGTTGATTCAGAAGCCCTGTTGGCGGTAGGTGCACTTGATTCAGAAGCCCTACGCAGTGAAACCGTGACTACCTGGCTAAACTTGATCCGCAGGGGTCTGGGACAAGGTGGAACGCCCAGTGAAATCAGGCCAGGGGTCCACAGCTGCAGTCGGAACGGCGGCTCGACCAGGGGCTCAGGTCCTCCGGGAGGGGAGCCACTGAGAGAACACGTTACACCAGGGCCCATATTCACAGAGCGTCCAACGCTGCTTTTTCACTGTAACATCAGTGTTCCACTAGTGTATACACCCTTATGTTATACTAGGGACATGGTGTTTCCATACAACCTCTGCTTTGTGAGGTGTTAAAGGTCACAGTTAGCCATTGTTATGTAAATTCCAGCTAAAAAGTACCATCGGCACGGCTTTGGCCCCAAGTGAGAGTAGGGCCGGAGCCATGGCCCAGTGAGAGCAGGGCCGGAGCCAAGGCCCAGTGAGAGCAGGGCCGGAGCCACGGCCCAGTGAGTGCGGGACCGGAGCCACGGCCCAGTAAGACACGGGTGCCGGCCCGCGTAGATGGAAACAGAAAAGTATTGGGTAAAACACTGGGGGTAAATCCTGTATGGAAATACGCCACAAGAGTAGGAGTGCTGATCTCAGGTCAGGTCCCACCAGTCAATATCATCTGATTCATTAGGATCTAAAACAAGAGTAGGAGTGCTGATCTCAGGTCAGGTCCCACCAGTCAATATCATCTGATTCATTAGGATCTAAAAGTCCAAACTGGTCCTAGATCAGCACCTACTCTTAAGACGCTTTGTGAATACGGGTCCAGATAAGGCAAGCCGACCCTAGCCCCCCCCCCGGCACATCAACTATTAATAATAAATAATATAATATGCCATTTAGCAGACGCTTTGTGAATACGGGTCCAGATAAGACAAGCTGACCCTAGCCCCCCCCCCGGCACATCAACTATTAATAATAAATAATATAATATGCCATTTAGCAGACGCTTTGTGAATACGGGTCCAGATAAGACAAGCCGACCCTAGCCCCCCCCCCGGCACATCAACTATTAATAAATAATATAATATGCCATTTAGCAGACGCTTTGTGAATACGGGTCCAGATAAGACAAGCCACCCTAGCCGCACATCAACTATTAATAATAAATAATATAATATGCCATTTAGCAGACGCTTTGTGAATACGGGTCCAGATAAGACAAGCCGACCCTAGCCCCCGGACATCAACTATTAATAATAAATAATATAATATGCCATTTAGCAGACGCTTTTGAATACGGGTCCAGATAAGACAAGCCGACCCTAGCCCCCCGCACATCAACTATTAATAATAAATAATATAATATGCCATTTAGCAGACGCTTTGTGAATACGGGTCCAGATAAGACAAGCCGACCCTAGCCCCCCGCACATCAACTATTAATAATAAATAATATAATATGCCATTTAGCAGACGCTTTGTGAATACGGGTCCAGATAAGACAAGCCGACCCTAGCCCCCCGGCACATCAACTATTAATAATAAATAATATAATATGCCATTTAGCAGACGCTTTGTGAATACGGGTCCAGATAAGACAAGCTGACCCTAGCCCCCCCGGCACATCAACTATTAATAATAAATAATATAATATGCCATTTAGCAGACGCTTTGTGAATACGGGTCCAGATAAGACAAGCCGACCCTAGCCCCCCCCCCGGCACATCAACTATTAATAATAAATAATATAATATGCCATTTAGCAGACGCTTTGTGAATACGGGTCCAGATAAGACAAGCTGACCCTTAGCCCCCCGGCACATCAACTATTAATAAATAATATAATATGCCATTTAGCAGACGCTTTGTGAATACGGGTCCAGATAAGACAAGCTGACCCTAGCCCCCCCGGCACATCAACTATAATAATAAATAATATAATATGCCATTTAGCAGACGCTTTGTGAATACGGGTCCAGATAAGACAAGCCGACCCTAGCCCCCGGCACATCAACTATTAATAATAAATAATATAATATGCCATTTAGCAGACGCTTTGTGAATACGGGTCCAGAGAAGACAAGCTGACCCTAGCCCCCGGCACATCAACTATTAATAATAAATAATATAATATGCCATTTAGCAGACGCTTTGTGAATACGGGTCCAGATAAGACAAGCTGACCCTAGCCCCCCCCGGCACATCAACTATTAATAATAAATAATATAATATGCCATTTAGCAGACGCTTTGTGAATACGGGTCCAGATAAGACAAGCTGACCCTAGCCCCCCGCACATCAACTATTAATAATAAATAATATAATATGCCATTTAGCAGACGCTTTGTGAATACGGGTCCAGATAAGACAAGCTGACCCTAGCCCCCCGGCACATCAACTATTAATAATAAATAATATAATATGCCATTTAGCAGACGCTTTGTGAATACGGGTCCAGATAAGACAAGCTGACCCTAGCCCCCCGGCACATCAACTATTAATAATAAATAATATAATATGCCATTTAGCAGACGCTTTGTGAATACGGGTCCAGATAAGACAAGCTGACCCTAGCCCCCCCCGGCACATCAACTATTAATAATAAATAATATAATATGCCATTTAGCAGACGCTTTGTGAATACGGGTCCAGATAAGACAAGCTGACCCTAGCCCCCCCCGGCACATCAACTATTAATAATAAATAATATAATATGCCATTTAGCAGACGCTTTGTGAATACGGGTCCAGATAAGACAAGCTGACCCTAGCCCCCGGCACATCAACTACTAATAATAAATAATATAATATGCCATTTAGCAGACGCTTGTGAATACGGGTCCAGATAAGACAAGCTGACCCTAGCCCCCCGGCACATCAACTATTAATAATAAATAATATAATATGCCATTTAGCAGACGCTTGAGAACACGGGCCCAGATAAGATAAGCTGACCCTACCCCCCGGCACATCAACTATTAATAATAAATAATATAATATGCCATTTAGCAGACGTTGGAATACGGGAACCAGTACAAGCCGACCCTAGTCCCCCCCGCACACATCAACTATTAATAATAAATAATATAATATGCCATTTAGCAGACGCTTTGTGAATACGGGTCCAGATAAGACAAGCTGACCCTAGCCCCCGGCACATCAACTATTAATAATAAATAATATAATATGCCATTTAGCAGACGCTTTGTGAATACGGGTCCAGATAAGACAAGCTGACCCTAGCCCCCCCCGGCACATCAACTATTAATAATAAATAATATAATATGCCATTTAGCAGACGCTTTTGTGAATACGGGTCCAGATAAGACAAGCTGACCCTAGCCCCCCCCGGCACATCAACTATTAATAATAAATAATATAATATGCCATTTAGCAGACGCTTTGTGAATACGGGTCCAGATAAGACAAGCTGACCCTAGCCCCCGGCACATCAACTATTAATAATAAATAATATAATATGCCATTTAGCAGACGCTTTGTGAATACGGGTCCAGATAAGACAAGCTGACCCTAGCTCCCGCCGCACATCAACTATTAATAATAAATAATATAATATGCCATTTAGCAGACGCTTTGTGAATACGGGTCCAGATAAGACAAGCTGACCCTAGCCCCCCCGCACATCAACTATTATAATAAATAATATAATATGCCATTTAGCAGACGCTTTGTGAATACGGGTCCAGATAAGACAAGCTGACCTAGCCCCCGCACATCAACTATTAATAATAAATAATATAATATGCCATTTAGCAGAGCTTTGTGAATACGGGTCCAGATAAGACAAGCTGACCCTAGCCCCCCCCGGCACATCAACTATTAATAATAAATAATATAATATGCCATTTAGCAGACGCTTTGTGAATACGGGTCCAGATAAGACAAGCTGACCCTAGCCCCCGGCACATCAACTATTAATAATAATAATATAATATGCCATTTAGCAGACGCTTTGTGAATACGGGTCCAGATAAGACAAGCTGACTAGCTCCCCCGCAACATCAACTATTCACATACAAATAATATAATATGCCATTTAGCAGACGTAATACTGCCGGGTCCAGATAAGCAAGCTGACCCTAGCCCCCGGCACATCAACTATTAATAATAATATAATATGCCATTTAGCAGACGCTTTGTGAATACGGGTCCAGATAAGACAAGCTGACCCTAGCCCCCCCCCCGGCACATCAACTATTGCAGAATAATTACTGGGGACTGAGACAGGAGGGGTTGGGCAAGGCAGAGGGGGGTACCTAGTCAGTAGACATTGTGGCCCCGTCCAATGGCACCCCTGGACAGGGCCACTCAGGAAGGAGCTTACCCAACCACTCGGAGGCTAGCAGAGGTGTGCTTAGCAGATCTGAAAGAGGATTCAGTATTCTTCATGCTGACGATTTGTACATTTTTTACATTTTACATTTTAGTCATTTAGCAGACGCTCTTATCCAGAGCGACTTACAGTTAGTGAGTGCATACATTTTCATACAACTTGAGACCGACAGCAATACAGTCCAAATATATTAAAAGATCATATGGAATGTAACACAGATGCAGATAACGTGCATGTGGTGGTTTCAAATAATAATGTTACTACAGGGTAGCCATCTCCGTCCGAGCTTTTCCTGGAAATGTCTATCTGATAGTGTAGCTAGCTAGCCGATGCTGTTCTAGCTAGCTCACCCAAAGCAGGCTGTAGGGACAGCGGTAGCTTAGCTTGAGGCTGTCCGGGAGATAGCTTCACTCGCTGCAGTTAAAACGACCACAGACTCTGGCATATAGAGTAAAAAACAGGTTTCCGGTATGTACAGGAATCCACAGATCTTCAGGTAAGTAACTTCAGGTAAATAGTACAGGAATCCACAGATCTTCAGGTAAGTAACTTCAGGTAAATAGTACAGGAATCCACAGATCTTCAGGTAAGTAACTTCAGGTAAATAGTACAGGAATCCACAGATCTTCAGGTAAGTAACTTCAGGTAAATAGTACAGGAATCCACAGATCTTCAGGTAAGTAACTTCAGGTAAATAGGGATAACAATAATGAGAACGCGGCCTAAGAACCGTACGGCTCCACAGCTCATCTACAACTGACCAAGAAAACACTAGATACAGGCTAGCCAGAAGGCTAGAACGCTCGCTAGCTAGCTAACCAGCCATGCAATTTCAATAGAAAAGAGGCTAGTTAGCTAACCAGCCATGCATTTTCAATAGAAAAGAGGCTAGCTAGCTAGCTAACCAGCCATGCAATTTCAATAGAAAAGAGGCTAGTTAGCTAACCAGCCATGCATTTTCAATAGAAAAGAGGCTAGCTAGCTAGCTAGCATCAGCTTTGTAGCGGTTATGCTAATGTGGAAACCCTTGTTTTAATTATTCCCGCCATCTTCCTCACCAACGCCTTGTTGTAGATTTCAAATTCTCCGAATATCATTTTTCTAGTAATTTTAACAAATTTGATTCATATTTAGCACAGCGAGCTTCCAGACCGGAACCCTGTGAAATGAGAAAGCGCATTCCAGAAAGACAACACTTCACCTGATTGGTCAGAAGAAGAAAAACCGTTGCCTACCAGAGCTGTGGTGTTTTTCCCTCTGCTGCTTGCAGAGCAGCTTTTACAAGCACAACTACAGAACCTTTGGCAGAGGTTAGTCACAAAACTCACAGAGGGCAGAGATTCGACCCGTCACAAGTTTAGTAAAGGAGTTGCCTTCATTTTTTAAATAGAGTTGCATTCTTGCAAATCTTATTTAAATGTATTCACATATCAAGGTTACATGTTTGCAAGTGTTGTATTTATTCACACGTTACTAACCCTAACCCTTGTGAGTGTTGCATTTATTTTCAAAATAAGTTACATTTTTTGCAACTATAAAAAACTGGATTATACAGGTGCAACTCATATTTTACATGTGCAAATCATACTTTACATGCTTCTACACTTAAGGCACTATTTGACCTCCATATATTTGGTCCCATAATCCCTTGCATGCAATGACTACGTCAAGCTTGCGACTCTACAAAACTCCTTGGATGCATTTGTAGTTTGTTTTGAGTCCTCTTATAGAGAGAGAAGGACATTAACACGAAGGACAGAGAAACGTCCGTTACATCAACACGAAGGACTTTATTTAGTTTCCGATCAACAACATTTCACATTTTATACAAAAAATCATGAATCATTAGAAAACGTCTGGTCACGTGACCCTGTCCGTCTCTAGCCGCTCCGCCTCACCCCAGAGGATAATGCGTTTGACGAGACCCCAGTGGACATGCCCGCCCCCCCGTCTTGATGATGTCACTACCCGTTGTTTCTGACCAACCAATCAGAGGTCACCACCAGGGACGTAGGCCTCTATTGGCTAAACATCAGTCACCCTAGTTCCATCCCTGGTTACACCATAGAGGTAGATGGAGGAATGGTCTTTGTATCTGTGCCATTATACCGTCTGTGACAGCGCCATTGAAGCTACAACTCCCCCACCCAGATGGCTACTTTAAAATGGTGGACGATGGCAATGTCCATGCTAAAACGGGTTATATAGATGACGAGTCCTCGATCGCTATGGGGTTAAACACACACCTCATTACATTCCTCACCTTATCAGACACGGGTCTGACTGATCGGTCAATCAATTTCATCGGCCAATGTCTGCAGCCCTCAGAGAGAGGGGGGCAGGGCTTGTCCACTGAGCCTCCATCTGATTGGGTAGCCAGTGAGCGACTGGGACGCTAACGCTAATGTATGCTAATGTACATGCCCAGCACACACATTTACAGCTCAGCCCACACACACACTCACACACTCACACACTTCAGAGGTCCTCGTTAGAGCGTTGCGTAGAGTTCTGGTCTTGGCACATGTACATGCAAAGCTACAGAGTCACCTGCGGAGGGAGAGAGGGAGGGAGAGAGGGAGGGAGAGAGAGAGAGACAGAGAGAGAGAGGGAGGGAGGGAGGGATGGAGGGAGATAGGGGAGAGAGAGGGAGGGAGAGAGGAGAGAGGGAAGGAGGGAGAGAGAGAGAGAGAGAGGGAGGGAGAGAGGGAGGAGGGAGAGAGGGAGAGAGGGAAGGAGGGAGAGAGAGAGAGAGAGAGGGAGGGAGAGAGGGAGAGAGGGAGAGAGAGAGTGAGGGAGGGAGGGAGAGAGAGAGAGAGAGGGGAGGGAGAGAGGGAGAGAGGGAAGGAGGGAGAGAGGGAGAGAGGGAAGGAGGGAAGGAGGGAAGGAGAGAGAGGGAGGGAGGGAAGGAGGGAAGGGGAGAGAGGGAGGGAGGGAAGGAGAGAGAGGGAGGGATGGAGGGAGAAATATGTATACATCCACAGACAGACAGAGGCGCTGTGGAACGCTGAGAGTTTTTAATTCCACCCTCCATGTCACATGTTCCTAGCAGCACCAGAGGTGCTCTCTGATTGGTTGCTCCGGCTGTCAGTCAGTCCGTCTCCAGGATGAGTGGTGGCTGCTCCTCATTCTCATCGTCCAATCGTAGATCACTGAGGTCATCCTCTAGTCCCGCCCCTCCCACTGCACCTGCCTCCTCACAGTAACCTGAGGAGAGGACATGGGTTAGAGTTCAGGGGTCAGGGGTCAGGGGATCAGCTACTGCTGTTACTACTACCACTGATATAGTACTACTGCTGTTACTACTACCACTGATATAGTACTACTGCTGTTACTACTACCACTGATATAGTACTACTGCTGTTACTACTACCACTGATATAGTACTACTGCTGTTACTACTACCACTGCTATAGTACTACTGCTGTTACTACTACCACTGATATAGTACTACTGCTGTTACTACTACCACTGCTATAGTACTACTGCTGTTACTACTACCACTGATATAGTACTACTGCTGTTACTACTACCACTGATATAGTACTACTGCTGTTACTACTACCACTGATATAGTACTACTGCTGTTACTACTACCACTGATATAGTACTACTGCTGTTACTACTACCACTGCTATAGTACTACTGCTGTTACTACTACCACTGCTATAGTACTACTGCTGTTACTACTACCACTGATATAGTACTACTGCTGTTACTACTACCACTGATATAGTACTACTGCTGTTACTACTACCACTGATATAGTACTACTGCTGTTACTACTACCACTGCTATAGTACTACTGCTGTTACTACTACCACTGCTATAGTACTACTGCTGTTACTACTACCACTGATATAGTACTACTGCTGTTACTACTACCACTGATATAGTACTACTGCTGTTACTACTACCACTGATATAGTACTACTGCTGTTACTACTACCACTGATATAGTACTACTGCTGTTACTACTACCACTGATATAGTACTACTGCTGTTACTACTTACCACTGCTATAGTACTACTGCTGTTACTACTACCACTGCTATAGTACTACTGCTGTTACTACTACCACTGCTATAGTACTACTGCTGTTACTACTACCACTGATATAGTACTACTGCTGTTACTACTACCACTGATATAGTACTACTGCTGTTACTACTACCACTGATATAGTACTACTGCTGTTACTACTACCACCACTACTGCTGCTACTGCTGCTACTACTACTACTACTACTACTACTACTACTACTACTACTACTGCAACTACTGCTGCTACTACTACAGTACTACTGCCACTACTACTAAACAGTGCTGCTACTACTACTACTACTACTACTACTACTACTACTACTACTACTACTACTACTGTTACTGCTACTACTACAGTACTACTGCTGCTGCCACTACTACAGTACTACTACAGTGGTGCTGCGGTTACAGTACCCCTGCCACTCCTACTACAGTACTACTACTGCTACTACAGTACTACTGCTGCTACTACAGTACTACTGCTGCTACTACAGTACTACTGCTGCTGCTACAGTACTACTACTACAGTACTACTGCTGCTACTACAGTACTACTACTGCTACTACAGTACTACTGCTGCTGCTACAGTACTACTACTGCTGCTACAGTACTACTACTACAGTAATAATAATAATAATAATAATAATAATAATAATATGGCATTTAGCAGACGCTTTTATCCAAAGCGACTTACAGTCATGCGTGCATATATTTTTTTTGTGTGTATGGGTGGTCCCGGGGCTCGAACCCACTACCTTGGCGTTACAAGCGCCGTGCTCTACCAGCTGAGCTACAGAGGACCACCTGTACTACAGTACTACTGCTGCTGCTACAGTACCACTGCTGCTACTACAGTACTACTACTGCTACTACAGTACTACTGCTGCTACTACAGTACTACTACTGCTACTACAGTACTACTGCTGCTACTACAGTACTACTGCTGCTACTACAGTACTACTGCTGCTACTACTGCTGCTACTACAGTACTACTGCTGCTGCTACAGTACTACTACTGCTACTACAGTACTACTGCTGCTACTACAGTACTACTGCTGCTACTACTGCTGCTACTACAGTACTACTGCTGCTGCTACAGTACTACTGCTGCTGCTACAGTACTACTACTGCTACTACAGTACTACTGCTGCTACTACAGTACTACTGCTGCTACTACTGCTGCTACTACTACAGTACTACTGCTGCTACTACAGTACTAATGCTGCTACTACTGCTGCTACTACAGTACTACTGCTGCTACTACAGTACTACTGCTGCTACTACTGCTGCTACTACAGTACTACTGCTGCTGCTACAGTACTACTACTTCTACTACTGCTGCTACTACAGTACTACTGCTGCTACTACAGTACTACTGCTGCTACTACAGTACTACTGCTGCTACTACTGCTGCTACTACAGTACTACTGCTGCTACTACTACTGCTACTACAGTACTACTGCTGCTACTACAGTACTACTGCTGCTACTACTGCTGCTACTACAGTACTACTGCTGCTACTACAGTACTACTGCTGCTACTACTGCTGCTACTACTACAGTACTACTGCTGCTACTACAGTACTACTGCTGCTACTACTGCTGCTACTACTGCTGCTACTACAGTACTACTGCTACAGTACTACTACTGCTACTACAGTACTACTGCTGCTACTACAGTACTACTGCTGCTACTACAGTACTACTACTGCTACTACAGTACTACTGCTGCTACTACAGTACTACTGCTGCTACTACTGCTGCTACTACAGTACTACTGCTGCTTCTACAGTACTACTACTGCTACTACAGTACTACTGCTGCTGCTACAGTACTACTGCTGCTGCTACAGTACTACTGCTGCTGCTACAGTACTACTGCTGCTGCTACAGTACTACTACTGCTACTACAGCACCACTGCTGCCACTACTGCTGCCACCGCTGCTACTACTGCTGCTGCTACAGTACTACTACTGCTACTACAGTACTACTGCTGCTACTACAGTACTACTGCTGCTGCTACAGTACTACTACTGCTACTACAGTACTACTGCTGCTACTACTGCTGCTGCTACAGTACTACTGCTGCTGCTACAGTTTTACTACTGCTACTACAGTACTACTGCTGCTACTACAGTACTACTGCTGCTACTACAGTACTACTGCTGCTACTACAGTACTACTACTGCTACTACAGTACTACTGCTTATACTACCGCTGCTACAGTACTACTGGCTCTAACCAGAAAAATGAGCCGTTTCCAGCTACAATAGCCATTTACAACATTAACAATGTCTACACTGTATTTCTGATCAATTTGATGTTATTTTAATGGACAAAAAAAATGATTTTATTTCAAAAACAAGGACATTTCTAAGTCACCCCAAACGTTTGAACGGTAGTGTATACACACACACAACCACAACCAGTCAAAAGTTTGGACACACCTACTCATTTCAGAGTTTTTCTTTATTTTTACTATTTTTTACATTGTAGAATAATAGTGAAGAAATCAAAACTATGAAAGAACACATATGGAATAATGTAGTAACCAAAAAAAGTGTTAAACAAATCAAAGTATATTTTATATCTGAGAATCTTCAAATAGCCACCCTTTGCCTTGATGACAGCTTTGCACACGCTTGGCATTTGGGAAGTCATTCAGTCGCTGTAGTAGCTGACATGTATAGTGTTGAGTCATCCTCATACATAGACACACTGGCTTTACTCAAAGCCAGTGGCATGTCGTTAGTAAAGATGGAAAAAAGCAAGGGGCCTAGACAGCTGCCCTGGGGAATTCCTGATTCTACCTGGATTATGTTGGAGAGGCTTCCATTAAAGAACACCCTCTGTGTTCTGTTAGACAGGTAACTCTTTATCCACAGTATAGCAGGGGGTGTAAAGCCATAACACACAGGTTTTTCCAGCAGCAGACTATGATCGATAATGTCAAAAGCCGGACTGAAGTCTGCGTGGGTGGGTGGATGGCCTAATGGGTTACCCACCCAATGCATATGGCTGACTGGCACATTTCTTAAAATGGCAGAAATTAAAAATATTCCCGGGTCACTTGTCCGGCGCCAAATTTGACTAACGTACCTTTCATCCCAGCAGTGTTGTAGGTCTGTGTGGTAAGGGGTCGGTCATGTGACCCCTGTTCCAGGATCTCATTGGGCGGCTCAGCACCGCCGTCTAACCTGAGGAACACAGAACGATGATATTTAAATAAACTGCCGTTTAACAGACGCTTTTATCCAAAGCTACTTACAGTGAGTACATATGGAGTCGATCCCACAGACCCTGCTATCGCTAAGCGCTATGCACGAACAACTGAGCCACACAGAACAGGACCAATACAGATAACAAAAGCTTCCTTACAGTGTGTGTGTGTGTGTTACCTGTGTTGTTTTCATCAGTGTGCTACCTGTGTTGTTTTCATCAGTGTGTTACCTGTGTTGTTTCATCAGTGTGCTACCTGTGTTGTTTCATTAGTGTGTTACCTGTGTTGTTTCATCAGTGTGCTACCTGTGTTGTTTCATCAGTGTGCTACCTGTGTTGTTTCATCAGTGTGCTACCTGTGTTGTTTCGTCAGTGTGCTACCTGTGTTGTTTCGTCAGTGTGCTACCTGTGTTGTTTCATCAGTGTGCTACCTGTGTTGTTTCATCAGTGTGTTACCTGTGTTGTTTCATCAGTGTGTTACCTGTGTTGTTTCATCAGTGTGTTACCTGTGTTGTTTCATTAGTGTGTTACCTGTGTTGTTTCATCAGTGTGCTACCTGTGTTGTTTCATCAGTGTGCTACCTGTGTTGTTTCATCAGTGTGTTACCTGTGTTGTTTCATTAGTGAGCTACCTGTGTTGTTTCATCAGTGTGCTACCTGTGTTGTTTCGTCAGTGTGTTACCTGTGTTGTTTCGTCAGTGTGTTACCTGTGTTGTTTCATCAGTGTGCTACCTGTGTTGTTTCATCAGTGTGTTACCTGTGTTGTTTCGTCAGTGTGCTACCTGTGTTGTTTCGTCAGTGTGTTACCTGTGTTGTTTCGTCAGTGTGTTACCTGTGTTGTTTCATCAGTGTGCTACCTGTGTTGTTTCATCAGTGTGTTACCTGTGTTGTTTCATCAGTGTGCTACCTGTGTTGTTTCATCAGTGTGCTACCTGTGTTGTTTCGTCAGTGTGCTACCTGTGTTGTTTCGTCAGTGTGTTACCTGTGTTGTTTCATCAGTGTGTTACCTGTGTTGTTTCATCAGTGTGTTACCTGTGTTGTTTCATCAGTGTGTTACCTGTGTTGTTTCATCAGTGTGTTACCTGTGTTGCTTCATCAGTGTGTTACCTGTGTTGTTTCATCAGTGTGCTACCTGTGTTGTTACATCAGTGTGCTACCTGTGTTGTTACATCAGTGTGCTACCTGTGTTGTTTCATCAGTGTGCTACCTGTGTTGTTTCATCAGTGTGCTACCTGTGTTGTTTCATCAGTGTGTTACCTGTGTTGTTTCATCAGTGTGTTACCTGTGTTGTTTCATCAGTGTGTTACCTGTGTTGTTTCATTAGTGAGCTACCTGTGTTGTTTCATCAGTGTGCTACCTGTGTTGTTTCGTCAGTGTGTTACCTGTGTTGTTTCGTCAGTGTGTTACCTGTGTTGTTTCATCAGTGTGCTACCTGTGTTGTTTCATCAGTGTGTTACCTGTGTTGTTTCGTCAGTGTGCTACCTGTGTTGTTTCGTCAGTGTGTTACCTGTGTTGTTTCGTCAGTGTGTTACCTGTGTTGTTTCATCAGTGTGCTACCTGTGTTGTTTCATCAGTGTGTTACCTGTGTTGTTTCATCAGTGTGCTACCTGTGTTGTTTCATCAGTGTGCTACCTGTGTTGTTTCGTCAGTGTGCTACCTGTGTTGTTTCGTCAGTGTGTTACCTGTGTTGTTTCATCAGTGTGTTACCTGTGTTGTTTCATCAGTGTGCTACCTGTGTTGTTTCATCAGTGTGCTACCTGTGTTGTTTCATCAGTGTGCTACCTGTGTTGTTTCATCAGTGTGCTACCTGTGTTGTTTCATCAGTGTGTTACCTGTGTTGTTTCATCAGTGTGTTACCTGTGTTGTTTCATCAGTGTGCTACCTGTGTTGTTTCATCAGTGTGTTACCTGTGTTGTTTCATCAGTGTGTTACCTGTGTTGTTTCATCAGTGAGCACTCTCCTCCATCCTGTGGATCCAGGTTATAGAGGTACAGATATCCATCAGCTGCTGCGACCAGGAGACGAGGAATCTTCTGGATCCTAAACACACAGTGTTAAAAACAAAAAACATACAAACTTCAATCAGACTCATCGGACTGTGTGTGCGTTTCAGTGTGTGTGTAGAGGTCCCCTGTAGCTCAGTTGGTAGAGCATGGCGCTTGCAACGCCAGGGTTGTTGGTTCGTTTCCCACGGGGGGCCTGTATGAAAATGTATGCACTCACTAACTGTAAGTCGCTCTGGATAAGAGCGTCTGATAAATGACTAAAATGTAAAAGGAATCTAGACTGACTCTTCCATTAGGGCTCTAGACTGACTCTTCCATTAGGGCTCTAGACTGACTCTTCCATCAGGGCTCTAGACTGACTCTTCCATCAGGGCTCTAGACTGACTCTTCCATCAGGGCTCTAGACTGACTCTTCCATCAGGGCTCTAGACTGACTCTTCCATCAGGGCTCTAGACTGACTCTTCCATCAGGGCTCTAGACTGACTCTTCCATCAGGGCTCTAGACTGACTCTTCCATCAGGGCTCTAGACCGACTCTTCCATCAGGGCTCTAGACTGACTCTTCCATCAGGGCTCTAGACTGACTCTTCCATCAGGGCTCTAGACTGACTCTTCCATCAGGGCTCTAGACTGACTCTTCCATCAGGGCTCTAGACTGACTCTTCCATCAGGGCTCTAGACTGACTCTTCCATCAGGGCTCTAGACCGACTCTTCCATCAGGGCTCTAGACTGACTCTTCCATCAGGGCTCTAGACTGACTCTTCCATCAGGGCTCTAGACTGACTCTTCCATCAGGGCTCTAGACTGACTCTTCCATCAGGGCTCTAGACTGACTCTTCCATCAGGGCTCTAGACTGACTCTTCCATCAGGGCTCTAGACCGACTCTTCCATCAGGGCTCTAGACTGACTCTTCCATCAGGGCTCTAGACTGACTCTTCCATCAGGGCTCTAGACTGACTCTTCCATCAGGGCTCTAGACTGACTCTTCCATTAGGGCTCTAGACTGACTCTTCCATCAGGGCTCTAGACTGACTCTTCCATCAGGGCTCTAGACTGACTCTTCCATCAGGGCTCTAGACCGACTCTTCCATCAGGGCTCTAGACTGACTCTTCCATCAGGGCTCTAAACTGACTCTTCCATCAGGGCTCTAGACTGACTCTTCCATCAGGGCTCTAGACTGACTCTTCCATCAGGGCTCTAGAACTGACTCTTCCATTACGGCTCTAGACTGACTCTTCCATCAGGGCTCTAGACTGACTCTTCCATTAGGGCTCTAGACTCGACTCTTCCATCAGGGCTCTAGACTGACTCTTCCATTAGGGCTCTAGACTGACTCTTCCATTAGGGCTCTAGACTGACTCTTCCATTAGGGCTCTAGACTGACTCTTCCATCAGGGCTCTAGACTGACTCTTCCATTAGGGCTCTAGACTGACTCTTCCATTAGGGCTCTAGACTGACTCTTCCATCAGGGCTCTAGACTGACTCTTCCATCAGGGCTCTAGACTGACTCTTCCATTAGGGCTCTAGACTGACTCTTCCATCAGGGCTCTAGACTGACTCTTCCATTAGGGCTCTAGACTGACTCTTCCATTAGGGCTCTAGACTGACTCTTCCATTACGGCTCTAGACTGACTCTTCCATCAGGGCTCTAGACTGACTCTTCCATCAGGGCTCTAGACTGACTATTCCATCAGGGCTCTAGACTGACTCTTCCATCAGGGCTCTAGACTGACTCTTCCATCAGGGCTCTAGACTGACCCTTCCATCAGGGCTCTAGACTGACTCTTCCATCAGGGCTCTAGACTGACTCTTCCATCAGGGCTCTAGACTGACTCTTCCATCAAGGCTCTAGACTGACTCTTCCATCAGGGCTCTAGACTGACCCTTCCATCAGGGCTCTAGACTGACTCTTCCATCAGGGCTCTAGACTGACTCTTCCATTAGGGCTCTAGACTGACTCTTCCATCAGGGCTCTAGACTGACTCTTCCATCAGGGCTCTAGACTGACTCTTCCATTAGGGCTCTAGACTGACTCTTCCATCAGGGCTCTAGACTGACTCTTCCATTAGGGCTCTAGACTGACTCTTCCATCAGGGCTCTAGACTGACTCTTCCATCAGGGCTCTAGACTGACTCTTCCATCAGGGCTCTAGACTGACTCTTCCATCAGGGCTCTAGACTGACTCTTCCATCAGGGCTCTAGACTGACTCTTCCATTAGGGCTCTAGACTGACTCTTCCATCAGGGCTCTAGACTGACTCTTCCATTAGGGCTCTAGACTGACTCTTCCATCAGGGCTCTAGACTGACTCTTCCATCACGGCTCTAGACTGACTCTTCCATTAGGGCTCTAGACTGACTCTTCCATTAGGGCTCTAGACTGACTCTTCCATCAGGGCTCTAGACTGACTCTTCCATCAGGGCTCTAGACTGACCCTTCCATCAGGGCTCTAGACTGACTCTTCCATTAGGGCTCTAGACTGACTCTTCCATCAGGGCTCTAGACTGACTCTTCCATCAGGGCTCTAGACTGACTCTTCCATCAGGGCTCTAGACTGACTCTTCCATCAGGGCTCTAGACTGACTCTTCCATCAGGGCTCTAGACTGACTCTTCCATCAGGGCTCTAGACTGACTCTTCCATCAGGGCTCTAGACTGACCCTTCCATCAGGGCTCTAGACTGACTCTTCCATCACGGCTCTAGACTGACTCTTCCATTAGGGCTCTAGACTGACTCTTCCATCAGGGCTCTAGACTGACCCTTCCATTAGGGCTCTAGACTGACTCTTCCATTAGGGCTCTAGACTGACTCTTCCATTAGGGCTCTAGACTGACTCTTCCATCAGGGCTCTAGACTGACTCTTCCATTAGGGCTCTAGACTGACTCTTCCATCAGGGCTCTAGACTGACTCTTCCATTAGGGCTCTAGACTGACTCTTCCATCAGGGCTCTAGACTGACTCTTCCATTAGGGCTCCTGAGACTGACCCTTCCATCAGGGCTCTAGACTGACTCTTCCATCAGGGCTCTAGACTGACCCTTCCATCAGGGCTCTAGACTGACCCTTCCATTAGGGCTCTAGACTGACTCTTCCATTAGGGCTCTAGACTGACTCTTCCATTACGGCTCTAGACTGACTCTTCCATCAGGGCTCTAGACTGACTCTTCCATTAGGGCTCTAGACTGACTCTTCCATCAGGGCTCTAGACTGACTCTTCCATCAGGGCTCTAGACTGACTCTTCCATCAGGGCTCTAGACTGACTCTTCCATCAGGGCTCTAGACTGACTCTTCCATTAGGGCTCTAGACTGACTCTTCCATCAGGGCTCTAGACTGACTCTTC
Organism: Coregonus clupeaformis; assembly: GCF_020615455.1. NCBI lineage: Eukaryota > Metazoa > Chordata > Actinopteri > Salmoniformes > Salmonidae > Coregonus > Coregonus clupeaformis. The sequence goes on along the minus strand of NW_025535864.1, from coordinate 28,352 downwards.
CATCAGGGCTCTAGACTGACTCTTCCATCAGGGCTCTAGACTGACTCTTCCATCAGGGCTCTAAACTGACTCTTCCATCAGGGCTCTAGACTGACTCTTCCATCAGGGCTCTAGACTGACTCTTCCATCACGGCTCTAGACTGACTCTTCCATTAGGGCTCTAGACTGACTCTTCCATCAGGGCTCTAGACTGACTCTTCCATTAGGGCTCTAGACTGACTCTTCCATCAGGGCTCTAGACTGACTCTTCCATCAGGGCTCTAGACTGACTCTTCCATCAGGGCTCTAGACCGACTCTTCCATTAGGGCTCTAGACTGACTCTTCCATCAGGGCTCTAGACTGACTCTTCCATCAGGGCTCTAGACTGACTCTTCCATTAGGGCTCTAGACTGACTCTTCCATTAGGGCTCTAGACTGACTCTTCCATCAGGGCTCTAGACTGACTCTTCCATTACTGCTCTCGACTGACTCTTCCATTAGGGCTCTAGACTGACCCTTCCATCAGGGCTCTAGACTGACTCTTCCATTAGGGCTCTAGACTGACTCTTCCATCAGGGCTCTAGACTGACTCTTCCATCAGGGCTCTAGACTGACTCTTCCATCAGGGCTCTAGACTGACTCTTCCATCAGGGCTCTAGACTGACTCTTCCATTAGGGCTCTAGACTGACTCTTCCATCAGGGCTCTAGACTGACTCTTCCATTAGGGCTCTAGACTGACTCTTCCATCAGGGCTCTAGACTGACTCTTCCATTAGGGCTCTAGACTGACTCTTCCATCAGGGCTCTAGACCGACTCTTCCATCAGGGCTCTAGACTGACTCTTCCATCAGGGCTCTAAACTGACTCTTCCATCAGGGCTCTAGACTGACTCTTCCATCAGGGCTCTAGACCGACTCTTCCATCAGGGCTCTAGACTGACTCTTCCATTAGGGCTCTAGACTGACTCTTCCATCAGGGCTCTAGACTGACTCTTCCATTAGGGCTCTAGACTGACTCTTCCATCAGGGCTCTAGACTGACTCTTCCATCAGGGCTCTAGACTGACTCTTCCATCAGGGCTCTAGACTGACTCTTCCATCAGGGCTCTAGACTGACTCTTCCATCAGGGCTCTAGACTGACTCTTCCATCACGGCTCTAGACTGACTCTTCCATTAGGGCTCTAGACTGACTCTTCCATTAGGGCTCTAGACTGACTCTTCCATTAGGGCTCTAGACTGACTCTTCCATTAGGGCTCTAGACTGACTCTTCCATTAGGGCTCTAGACTGACTCTTCCATTAGGGCTCTAGACTTTTCCAGTGTGTGTGTGTGTGTGTGTGTGTGTGTGTTCTTACAGGGCCAGAGCGCAGATGTTCTTGTGTCCAGAGAAGGGCAGTCGTACGGTGGCGAAGGCTCGTCCCTGAGTGAACATCTCGGTCACCTGACACACACAGAGGAGACATGATCAGACAACACACACACACACACACACACACACACACACGGAAGTCACACTCACCTGAGAGGGCAGGTAGGTGGTCGATGCCATCAGCACCTTCCCAAAGTAACCACCCCATGTGGTCGGCTCCTCCGCTGGCCTACACACACCATGTTGGAATACAGGAGAAAATCTCTAATGAAACTAATGCAACACAGGGGAGGGTGAGGATGAGGGTGAGGAAGGTGAGGATGAGGAAGGGTGGGTACTTACTTCTCTTTCTGAATCTCCAGTTTGAAGATGTGGACCGTCTCAGTGTTGCTGGATGCTGACAGGTAGAGACCTTCCATACTGAAGGCCAGGGAACAGATAGACACACACCTGGACACACACAGAGTCACACTGAACTCAGCTGGAGATCATTCAATATTGGCCACTATTAAACACATATTACTAGGAGGAGGAGGAGGAGAAGGAGGAGAAGAAGGAGAAGGAGAAGAAGGAGGAGAAGGAGAAGAAGGAGAAGAAGAAGGAGAAGGAGGAGGAGGAGGAGAAGAAGGAGGAGGAGGAGGACAAGAAGAAGGAGAAGAAGGAGAAGGAGGAGGAGAAGGAGGACAAGAAGAAGGAGAAGAAGGAGAAGAAGAATGAGAAGGAGAAGGAGAAGGAAGAAGAAGAAGGAGAAGAAGGAGAAGGAGGAGGAGAAGGAGGACAAGAAGAAGAAGAAGAAGGAGAAGAAGGAGAAGAAGAAGGCAGAGGAGAAGATGAAGATGGAGAAGAAGGAAGAGGAAGGAGTCTTACCTTTTGACTCCTCGACGGAACTCAAACAGTTTCTGTCCCTCAGGGATGGAGAACACACGAATCACCGTACCCTATCAGAACACACAGGTTACATTACACACACGATAGCTGATCCCTGATACAGCGAGCGACGTTACAACACACACACTTTCAGCCGGTCCACCACTACACTGTTAATATCCATCAGATCTGCTACCATGGAAGGGTCAGGGTTAAGGGTCAAGGCCATAGAGATGGATAGAGAATAGTATCTCTATGGTAAGGGTCATGGTTAAGGGTCAAGGCCATAGAGATGGATAGAGAATATTATCTCTATGGTAAGGGTCAGGGTTAAGGGTCAAGGCCATAGAGATGGATAGAGAATAGTATCTCTATGGTAAGGGTCAGGGTTAAGGGTCAAGGCCATAGAGATGGATAGAGAATATTATCTCTATGGTAAGGGTCAGGGTTAAGGGTCAAGGCCATAGAGATGGATAGAGAATAGTATCTCTATGGTAAGGGTCAGGGTTAAGGGTCAAGGCCATAGAGATGGATAGAGAATATTATCTCTATGGTAAGGGTCAGGGTTAAGGGTCAAGGCCATAGAGATGGATAGAGAATAGTATATCTATGGTAAGGGTCAGGGTTAAGGGTCAAGGCCATAGAGATGGATAGAGAATAGTATATCTATGGTAAGGGTCAGGGTTAAGGGTCAAGGCCATAGAGATGGATAGAGAATAGTATATCTATGGTAAGGGTCAGGGTTAAGGGTCAAGGCCATAGAGATGGATAGAGAATAGTATATCTATGGTAAGGGTCAGGGTTAGTGGTCGGGGCCATAGAGATGGATAGAGAATAGTATCTCTATGGTAAGGGTCAGGGTTAAGGGTCAAGGCCATAGAGATGGATAGAGAATAGTATCTCTATGGTAAGGGTCAGGGTTAGTGGTCGGGGCCATAGAGATGGATAGAGAATAGTATCTCTATGGTAAGGGTTAGTGGTCGGGGCCGAGGGCAATGGGACCGGCTGACACCACCTCAGTAGCTCAGCGTAACAGTTTAAAAATGTGTCCCACCTTCTCCGAGGCTGTGGCCAGTTTGGTTCCGCTAGCATCAAACACCAGAGCTGCTAACGGACTGTCATGGGCTGGGATCATGTTGGCGGCCCTCTGGAGACACAGTTAAAAACACACAGTGAGACTGAAACAGCCACACCTCAGTGTGTAGCAGAGTTAGCCGTGTTGAATGGGGGGGGTGTGAGTCGTACCAGGTTCACCGTGTCGAACACCTGGACCTCTCCTATGGTAGCGCTGCCGGGGTAGGCCAGGTAACAGTTGTCATTACTGATGGAGAGTGCACACAACCCTGGGGAGAGAACACACACAGACACACTTTATTACTAAAACAACAACTGAATACAATAAAAAAGGTTCAGGTTCCACTAGATGTCGGAACGTTGCTGAGGGGGGAGGAGTTGCTTCCATTCAGACACGAGGGCGTTAGTGAGGTCGGGGCGCCGATGTTGGGCGATTAGGCCTGGCTCGCGGTTTTGGCGTTCCAATTCATCCCAAAAGGTGTTCGATGGGGTTGAGGTCAGGGCTCTGTGCAGGCCAGTCAAGTTCTTCCACGCCCCGATCTCGACAAACCATTTCTGTACGGACCTCGCTTTGTGCGCGGGGGCATTGTCATGCTGAAACAGGAAAGGGCCTTCCCCAAACTGTTGCCACCAAGTTGGAAGCACAGAATCGTCTAGAATGTCATTGTATGCTGTAGCGTTAAGATTTCCCTTCACTGGAATTAATGGGCCTATCCCGAACCATGAAAAACAACCCCAGACCATTATTCCTCCTCCACCAAACTTTACAGTTGGCACTATGCATTGTGGCAGGTAGCGTTCTCCTGGCAGCCGCCAAACCCAGATTCATCCGTCGGACTGCCTGATGGTGAAGCGTGATTCATCACTCCAGAGAACGCGTTTCCACTGCTCCAGAGTCCAATGACGGCGAACTTTACACCACTCCAGCCGACGCTCGGCATTGCGCATGATGATCTTAGGCTTGTGACGAACAGTTCTTGTGCTGACGTTGCTTCCAGAGGCAGTTTGGAACTCGGTAGTGAGTGTTGCAACCAAGAACAGACAATTTTTACAAGCTACACGATTCAGTGGTCCCGTTCTGTGAGCTTGTTGAAAGTCACTGAGCTCTTTAGTAAGGCCATTCTACTGCAAATGTTTGTATATGGAGATTGCATGGCTGTGTGCTTGATTTTATACACCTGTCAGCAAGGGGTGTGGCTGAAATAGCCGAATCCACTAATTTGAAGGGGTGTCCACATAGTTTTGTATATATAGTGTAGGTTTTTAACTGAGGGGTTGGGTTAGGTTTAGGTTAGGTTAGATTTAGTTATAGGTTAAGTTTTTACCTGAGAGGTCAGATTTAGGCATAGGTTAAGTTAGGTTCTTACCTGAGGGGTTGGGTTAGGTTTAGGTTAGATTTAGTTATAGGTTAAGTTTTTACCTGAGAGGTCAGATTTAGGCATAGGTTAAGTTAGGTTCTTACCTGAGAGGTTGGTAAAATACCCACAGTATGATTTTCAATATTGTTGAAACTGTTTTTAGCTTGAATATGTTATTTTTACATAAATTGACCTGCAGTCAATTGTGCACTAGGCTAATATTTGCATTTGTATTTATTATGGATCCCCATTAGCTGCTTCCAAGGCACTGCTACGCCATCTTGGATACACAAGGCAGCAGCTACTCTTCCTGGGGTGCAGCAAAATTAAGGCAGTTATACAACTTTAAAAACATTACAATACATTCATAACAGATTTCACAACACACTGTGTGCCCTCAGGCCCCTACTCCACTACCACATATATACAGTACAAAATCCATGTGTACGTGTGTGTATAGTGCGTATGTTATTGTGTGTGTGTATGCGTGTGTCTCTACCTGTGTGTGTCTCTTTACAGTCCCCGCTGTTCCATAAGGTGTATTTCTATCTGTTTTTTTAATCTGATTCTACTGCTTGCATCAGTCACCTGATGTGGAATAGAGTTCCATGTAGTCATGGCTCTATGTATTACTGTGCGCCTCCCATAATCTGTTCTGGACTTGGGGATTGTGAAGAGACCTCTGGTGGCATGTCTTGTGGGGTATGCATGGGTGTCTGAGCTGCGTGCAAGTCCCCCTAAGGAGACTGAAAAGATTCTACAGCTGCACCATCGAGAGCATCCTGACTGGTTGCATCACTGCCTGGTATGGCAACTGCTTGGCCTCCGACCGCAAGGCACTACAGAGGGTAGTGCGTACGACCCAGTACATCACTGGGGCCAAGCTTTCTTCCATTCAGGACCTCTATACCAGGCGGTGTCAAAGACTCCAGCCACCCTAGTCATAGACTGTTTTCTCTGCTACCACACGGCAAGCGGTACCGGAGCGCCAAGTCTAGGACCAAGAGGCTTGTAAACAGCTTCTACCCCCAAGCCATAAGACTCCTGAACATCTAATCAAATGGCTACCCAGACTATTTGCTCAATTTCCACATTATATATTACAAGATTTAGTTGAGGTTTAGGGTTTAGTGAATGATTTGTCCCAAATACAATGCTTTTAGTTTTTGAAATATTTAGGACTAACTTATTCCTTGCCACCCATTCTGAAACTAACTGCAGCTCTTTGTTAAGTGTTGCAGTCATTTCAGTCGCTGTAGTAGCTGACGTGTATAGTGTTGAGTCATCCGCATACATAGACACACTGGCTTTACTCAAAGCCAGTGGCATGGCATGACATTAGTAAAGAATGGGCTTTAGGTGAGGCAGATGAACCTGTAGCCATATTACCACCAGAATGGGCTTTAGGTGAGGCAGATGAACCTGTAGCCATATTACCACCAGAATGGGCTTTAGGTGAGGCAGATGAACCTGTAGCCATATTACCACCAGAATGGGCTTTAGGTGAGGCAGATGAACCTGTAGCCATATTACCACCAGAATGGGCTTTAGGTGAGGCAGGTGAACCTGTAGCCATATTACCACCAGAATGGGCTTTAGGTGAGGCAGATGAACCTGTAGCCATATTACCACCAGAATGGGCTTTAGGTGAGGCAGATGAACCTGTAGCCATATTACCACCAGAATGGGCTTTAGGTGAGGCAGATGAACCTGTAGCCATATTACCACCAGAATGGGCTTTAGGTGAGGCAGATGAACCTGTAGCCATATTACTTCAACAGTATTTAACAGGAGATCCTCTCTAAGCTTTACAGGAATGTGGTTCTGAATATAAACAGCAACACCTCCACCACTGGTATTTCTGTATTTTCTGTAGATGTTTTAACCTTGTATTGCTACCACTGTATCAAAAGCTATTGTCTAAGTGAGTCTCGGAAATAGTCAAAATATGAATGTCATCTGTTACTAGCAAGTTATTAATTTCATGAACCTTGTTTCTTAAGCTACATATGTTAACGTGGGCTATTTTGAGCACTTTTCTGGGATGCTTGCTTGTTTTCATTGCTTTACTGGGAAGCTTAGCAGAAGTAGATATTCTCATGTTATTTCTATTAGTGCAGGGTGAGCTGCACACAGTGGACTTCCTACTAGGGCACACTGCCTCAGTGCTAACAGCATTACTCTGGTTCATAGACACATGATTGCTGCATACAATAGCTGTAGGATCATCAGAGGCATTCCAGGCAGTAAGAGGGACAGAAATTAGGTTACTTACATTGTGTCTACCAATGCCCCTGGTATTTGCTAAATAATTATGATGACTCAGTGGCACAATGGTAGGGATTAACTGAGCTGGGGTCATTGATAAGTCATTGTCTCAAGGCAGCCTTATAATGCTGTGAAAGGATCCAGGAACCCACATTATTTGGGTGGATCCCATCCTCCTTATAAAACGTGGTTTGTTTCCAAAAGGTATTGAAATTGTCAACAAAAGTTACACCCATTGAGCTGCAATAATCCCATAACCAGTTGTGAAGAGAAAGAATCCTGCTAAAGCATCAATGCCACGATTCAGAGAGGGCACAGGGCCAGATATGATGCCATGATTCAGAGAGGGCACAGGGCCAGATATGATGCCACGATTCAGAGAGGGCACAGGGCCAGATATGATGCCATGATTCAGAGAGGGCACAGGGCCAGATATGATGCCATGATTCAGAGAGGGCACAGGGCCAGTTATGATGCCATGATTCAGAGAGGGCACAGGGCCAGATATGATGCCATGATTCAGAGAGGGCACAGGGCCAGATATGATGCCACGATTCAGAGAGGGCACAGGGCCAGATATGATGCCACGATTCAGAGAGGGCACAGGGCCAGATATGATGCCACGATTCAGAGAGGGCACAGGGCCAGATATGATGCCATGATTCAGAGAGGGCACAGGGCCAGATATGATGCCATGATTCAGAGAGGGCACAGGGCCAGATATGATGCCATGATTCAGAGAGGGCACAGGGCCAGATATGATGCCATGATTCAGAGAGGGCACAGGGCCAGATATGATGCCATGATTCAGAGAGGGCACAGGGCCAGATATGATGCCATGATTCAGAGAGGGCACAGGGCCAGATATGATGCCATGATTCAGAGAGGGCACAGGGCCAGATATGATGGGTGTTTTATTAGTGTTTAGCAGAGTCAATCAGCTCCTTAAAATCCAGGTTCAACTGTTCAGAGCTGCCCTTCATAATGTCATTAAAACCCACATGGACTGATTGGGCCAGTCACATCCCAAAGCAGCTGATTGAGCCAGTCACATCCCAAAGCAGCTGATTGGGCCAGTCACATCCCAAAGCAGCTGATTGAGCCAGTCACATCCCAAAGCAGCTGATTGAGCCAGTCACATCCCAAAGCAGCTGATTCAGCCAGTCACATCCCAAAGCAGCTGATTGAGCCAGCCACATCCCAAAGCAGCTGATTGAGCCAGTCACATCCCAAAGCAGCTGATTCAGCCAGTCACATCCCAAAGCAGCTGATTGAGCCAGCCACATCCCAAAGCAGCTGATTCAGCCAGTCACATCCCAAAGCAGCTGATTGAGCCAGCCGCATCCCAAAGCAGCTGATTCAGCCAGTCACGTCCCAAAGCAGCTGATTCAGCCAGCCACATCCCAAAGCAGCTGATTGAGCCAGTCACATCCCAAAGCAGCTGATTGAGCCAGCCACATCCCAAAGCAGCTGATTGAGCCAGCCACATCCCAAAGCAGCTGATTGAGACAGTCACATCCCAAAGCAGCTGATTCAGCCAGTCACATCCCAAAGCAGCTGATTGAGCCAGCCACATCCCAAAGCAGCTGATTGAGCCAGTCACATCCCAAAGCAGCTGATTCAGCCAGTCACATCCCAAAGCAGCTGATTGAGCCAGCCGCGTCCCAAAGCAGCTGATTCAGCCAGTCACGTCCCAAAGCAGCTGATTCAGCCAGCCACATCCCAAAGCAGCTGATTGAGCCAGTCACATCCCAAAGCAGCTGATTGAGCCAGCCACATCCCAAAGCAGCTGATTCAGCCAGCCACATCCCAAAGCAGCTGATTCAGCCAGCCACATCCCAAAGCAGCTGAATGGGAAGTCACATCCCAGAGCAGCTGATTGGGCCAGTCACATCCCAAAGCAGCTGATTGGGCCAGTCACATCCCAAAGCAGCTGATTGAGCCAGCCACATCCCAAAGCAGCTGATTGAGCCAGCCACATCCCAAAGCAGCTGATTGAGCCAGTCACATCCCAAAGCAGCTGATTGAGCCAGCCGCATCCCAAAGCAGCTGATTCAGCCAGCCACATCCCAAAGCAGCTGATTGAGCCAGTCACATCCCAAAGCAGCTGATTGAGCCAGCCACATCCCAAAGCAGCTGATTGAGACAGCCACATCCCAAAGCAGCTGAATGGGAAAGTCACATCCCAGAGCAGCTGATTGGGCCAGTCACATCCCCAAAGCAGCTGATTGGGCCAGTCACATCCCAAAGCAGCTGATTGAGCCAGCCACATCCCAAAGCAGCTGATTGAGCCAGCCACATCCCAAAGCAGCTGATTGAGCCAGCCACATCCCAAAGCAGCTGATTGAGCCAGCCACATCCCAAAGCAGCTGAATGGGCAAGTCACATCCCAGAGCAGCTGATTGGGCCAGTCACATCCCAAAGCAGCTGATTGAGCCAGCCACATCCCAAAGCAGCTGATTGGGCCAGTCACATCCCAAAGCAGCTGATTGGGCCAGCCACATCCCAAAGCAGCTGATTGGGACAGTCACATCCCAAAGCAGCTGATTGAGCCAGCCACATCCCAAAGCAGCTGATTGAGCCAGTCACATCCCAAAGCAGCTGATTCAGCCAGTCACATCCCAAAGCAGCTGATACAGCCAGCCACATCCCAAAGCAGCTGATTGAGCTAGCCACATCCCAAAGCAGCTGATACAGCCAGCCACATCCCAAAGCAGCTGATTGAGCCAGCCACATCCCAAAGCAGCTGATTGAGCCAGTCACATCCCAAAGCAGCTGATTGAGCCAGCCACATCCCAAAGCAGCTGATTGAGCCAGTCACATCCCAAAGCAGCTGATTCAGCCAGTCACATCCCAAAGCAGCTGATACAGCCAGCCACATCCCAAAGCAGCTGATTCAGCCAGCCACATCCCAAAGCAGCTGATACAGCCAGCCACATCCCAAAGCAGCTGATTGAGCCAGTCACATCCCAAAGCAGCTGATTGAGCCAGCCACATCCCAAAGCAGCTGAATGGGCCAGTCACATCCCAGAGCAGCTGATTGGGCCAGTAACATCCCAAAGCAGCTGATTGGGCCAGTCACATCCCAAAGCAGCTGATTGAGCCAGCCACATCCCAAAGCAGCTGATTGAGCCAGCCACATCCCAAAGCAGCTGATTGAGCCAGTCACATCCCAAAGCAGCTGATTGAGCCAGCCGCATCCCAAAGCAGCTGATTCAGCCAGTCACGTCCCAAAGCAGCTGATTCAGCCAGCCACATCCCAAAGCAGCTGATTGAGCCAGTCACATCCCAAAGCAGCTGATTGAGCCAGCCACATCCCAAAGCAGCTGATTGAGCCAGCCACATCCCAAAGCATCTGATTGAGCCAGTCACATCCCAAAGCAGCTGATTGAGCCAGCCGCATCCCAAAGCAGCTGATTCAGCCAGTCACGTCCCAAAGCAGCTGATTCAGCCAGCCACATCCCAAAGCAGCTGATTGAGCCAGCTACATCCCAAAGCAGCTGATTGAGACAGCCACATCCCAAAGCAGCTGATTGAGCCAGCCACATCCCAAAGCAGCTGAATGGGCAAGTCACATCCCAGAGCAGCTGATTGGGCCAGTCACATCCCAAAGCAGCTGATTGAGCCAGCCACATCCCAAAGCAGCTGATTGAGCCAGCCACATCCCAAAGCAGCTGAATGGGGAAGTCACATCCCAGAGCAGCTGATTGGGCCAGTCACATCCCAAAGCAGCTGATTGGGCCAGTCACATCCCAAAGCAGCTGATTGGGACAGTCACATCCCAAAGCAGCTGATACAGCCAGCCACATCCCAAAGCAGCTGATTGAGCTAGCCACATCCCAAAGCAGCTGATACAGCCAGCCACATCCCAAAGCAGCTGATTGAGCTAGCCACATCCCAAAGCAGCTGATTGAGCCAGCCACATCCCAAAGCAGCTGATTGAGCCAGCCACATCCCAAAGCAGCTGAATGGACAAGTCACATCCCAGAGCAGCTGATTGGGCCAGTCACACCCAAAGCAGCTGATTGAGCCAGCCACATCCCAAAGCAGCTGATTGAGCCAGTCACATCCCAAAGCAGCTGATTCAGCCAGTCACATCCCAAAGCAGCTGATACAGCCAGCCACATCCCAAAGCAGCTGATTGAGCTAGCCACATCCCAAAGCAGCTGATACAGCTAGCCACATCCCAAAGCAGCTGATTGAGCCAGTCACATCCCAAAGCAGCTGATTGGGCCAGCCACATCCCAAAGCAGTTGATTGAGCCAGCCACATCCCAAAGCAGTTGATTGAGCCAGTCACATCCCAAAGCAGCTGATTGGACCAGTCACATCCCAAAGCAGCTGATTGAGCCAGTCACATCCCAAAGCAGCTGATTGGGACAGTCACATCCCAAAGCAGCTGATTGAGCCAGCCACATCCCAAAGCAGCTGATTGGGCCAGTCACATCCCAAAGTAGCTGATTGGGCCAGTCACATCCCAAAGCATCTGATTGAGCCAGTCACATCCCAAAGCAGCTGATTGAGACAGTCACATCCCAGAGCAGCTGATTGGACCAGTCACATGGTGTGGTTGTTTACTAAGAGCACAGGGAGCAAGCGGAAGCTTCGTGACGTTCCACTGTTGTGCAGCACAAGAGAGGTGATCAACTTATGCTTGAAATTCACTACTAATGTTTGCCAGGTAAATATCATAACTAACTATAAGTGAACTATGGAAGACGTGCCAAATAAATGATCCCAGTTCTTACCTGAGGGGTTGGGAGGCGTCTCTCTGATGGTGTGCAGGACCTTCATGTCTCTGATGTTGTGGACGTAAAGAGACTCCTCCAGACATACTATCAGCCTCTGAAACAAGACATACTATCAGCCTCTGAAACAAGACATACTATCAGCCTCTGAAACAAGACATACTATTAGCCTCTGAAACACAGATCCAGACATACTATCAGCCTCTGAAACACAGATCCAGACATACTATCAGCCTCTGAAACACAGATCCAGACATACTATCAGCCTCTGAAACAAGACATACTATCAGCCTCTGAAACAAGACATACTATCAGCCTCTGAAACAAGACATACTATCAGCCTCTGAAACACAGATCCAGACATACTATCAGCCTCTGAAACAAGACACACTATCAGCCTCTGAAACACAGATCCAGACATACTATCAGCCTCTGAAACAAGACATACTATCAGCCTCTGAAACAAGACATACTATCAGCCTCTGAAACAAGACATACTATCAGCCTCTGCCTCTGAAACAAGACATACTATCAGCCCTCTGAAACAAGACATACTATCAGCCTCTCTCCACAAGACACTATCAGCCTCTGAACACAACTATCAGCCGAAACAAGACATACTATCAGCCTCTGAAACAAGACATACTATCAGCCTCTGAAACACAGATCCAGACATACTATCAGCCTCTGAAACAAGACATACTATCAGCCTCTGAAACACAGATCCAGACATACTATCAGCCTCTGAAACAAGACATACTATCAGCCTCTGAAACAAGACACACTATCAGTCTCTGAAACACAGATGCAGACACACTATCAGCCTCTGAAACAAGACATACTATCAGCCTCTGAAACAAGACATACTATCAGCCTCTGAAACAAGACATACTATAAGCCTCTGAAACAAGACATACTATCAGCCTCTGAAACAAGACACACTATCAGCCTCTGAAACAAGACATACTATCAGCCTCTGAAACAAGACACACTATCAGCCTCTGAAACAAGACATACTATCAGCCTCTGAAACAAGACATACTATCAGCCTCTGAAACAAGACATACTATCAGCCTCTGAAACACAGATCCAGACACACTATCAGCCTCTGAAACACAGATCCAGATCATACTACTCAGCCTCTAGAGCAAACACACCTGTCAGCCTCCCAAACACAGGTCAACCTCAGCCTCTAGAGCAACACCTATCACCTCTGAAACAAGACATACATCAGCCTCTGGAAACAAGACATACTATCAGCCTCTGAAACACAGATCCAGACACACTATCAGCCTCTGAAACACAGATCCAGACATACTATCAGCCTCTGAAACAAGACACACTATCAGCCTCTGAAACACAGATCCAGACACACTATCAGCCTCTGAAACAAGACACACTATCAGCCTCTGAAACACAGATCCAGACATACCATCAGCCTCTGAAACACAGATCCATACACACTATCAGCCTCTGAAACAAGACACACTATCAGCCTCTGAAACACAGATCCAGACACACTATCAGCCTCTGAAACACAGATCCAGACATACTATCAGCCTCTGAAACACAGATCCAGACACACTATCAGCCTCTGAAACACAGATCCAGACATACTATCAGCCTCTGAAACACAGATCCAGACACACTATCAGCCTCTGAAACAAGACACACTATCAGCCTCTGAAACACAGATCCAGACATACTATCAGCCTCTGAAACAAGACATACTATCAGCCTCTGAAACAAGACATACTATCAGCCTCTGAAACACAGATCAAGACACACTATCAGCCTCCCGAAACACAGATCCAGACATACCATCAGCCTCTGAAACACAGATCCATACACACTATCAGGCTCTGAAACAAGACACACTATCAGCCTCTGAAACAAGACATACTATCAGCCTCTGAAACACAGATCCAGACACACTATCAGCCTCTGAAACACAGATCCAGACATACTATCAGCCTCTGAAACACAGATCCAGACATACTATCAGCCTCTGAAACACAGATCCAGACATACTATCAGCCTCTGAAACAAGACACACTATCAGCCTCTGAAACACAGATCCAGACACACTATCAGCCTCTGAAACACAGATCCAGACATACTATCAGCCTCTGAAACACAGATCCAGACATACTATCAGCCTCTGAAACAAGACATACTATCAGCCTCTGAAACACAGATCCAGACACACTATCAGCCTCTGAAACACAGATCCAGACACACTATCAGCCTCTGAAACACAGATCCAGACATACTATCAGCATCTGAAACACAGATCCAGACACACTATCAGCCTCTGAAACACAGATCCAGACACACTATCAGCCTCTGAAACACAGATCCAGACACACTTTCAGCCTCTGAAACACAGATCCAGACATACTATCAGCCTCTGAAACACAGATCCAGACACACTATCAGCCTCTGAAACACAGATCCAGACACACTATCAGCCTCTGAAACAAGACATACTATCAGCCTCTGAAACACAGATCCAGACATACTATCAGCCTCTGAAACAGAGATCCAGACACACTATCAGCCTCTGAAACAAGACATACTATCAGCCTCTGAAACACAGATCCAGACATACTATCAGCCTCTGAAACACAGATCCTGACATACTATCAGCCTCTGAAACACAGATCCAGACACACTATCAGCCTCTGAAACACAGATCCAGACATACCATCAGCCTCTGAAACACAGATCCATACACACTATCAGGCTCTGAAACAAGACACACTACTCAGCCTCTGAAACAAGACATACTATCAGCCTCTGAAACACAGATCCAGACACACTATCAGCCTCTGAAACACAGATCCAGACATACTATCAGCCTCTCGAAACACAGATCCAGACATACTATCAGCCTCTGAAACACAGATCCAGACATACTATCAGCCTCTGAAACAAGATAGACACACTATCAGCCTCTGAAACACAGATCCAGACACACTATCAGCCTCTGAAACACAGATCCAGACACACTATCAGCCTCTGAAACACAGATCCAGACATACTATCAGCCTCTGAAACATAGACAACTACCTCAGCCTCTGAAACACAGATCCAGACACACTATCAGCCTCTGAAACACAGATCCAGACACACTATCAGCCTCTGAAACACAGATCCAGACATACTATCAGCCTCTGAAACACAGATCCAGACACACTATCAGCCTCTGAAACACAACCAGACATACTATCAGCCTCTGAAACACAGATCCAGACCTACAACACACTTCAGCCTCTGAAACACAGATCCAGACATACTATCAGCCTCTGAAACACAGATCCAGACACACTATCAGCCTCTGAAACACAGATCCAGACACACTATCAGCCTCTGAAACACAGATCCAGACACACTATCAGCCTCTGAAACACAGATCCAGACATACTATCAGCCTCTGAAACACAGATCCAGACACACTATCTCTCCATCAGCCCGCATCACCTCTGAAACACAGATCCAGACACACTATCAGCCTCTTCTACTATCTCTGAAACACAGATCCAGACATACTATCAGCCTCTGAAACACAGATCCAGACACACTGCTCAGCCTCTGAAACACAGATCCAGACATACTATCAGCCTCTGAAACACAGATCCAGACACACTATCAGCCTCTGAAACACAGATCCAGACATACTATCAGCCTCTGAAACACAGATCCAGACATACTATCAGCCTCTGAAACACAGATCCAGACACACATACTCAGCCTCTGAAACAAGACATACTATCAGCCTCTGAAAACACAGATCCAGACATACTATCAGCCTCTGGAAACACAGACCTCCAACACACTACTCAGCCTCTGAAACACAGATCCAACATACTATCAGCCTCTGGAAGCAAACATACTATCAGCCTCCTGACACAGGTCAGACATACTACTCAGCCTCTGGAAACGAAGTCCAACACACTATCAGCCTCTGAAACACAGATCCTACAACTATCAGCCTCACAAACACAGATCCAACACACTATCCAGCCTCTGAAACAATTTTCTCAGCCTCTGAAACTCAGATCCAGACTTACTACTCAGCCTCTCAAACACAGATCCAGACACACTTTCAGCCTCCTGAAACACAGATCCAGACATACTATCAGCCTCTGAAACACAGATCCAGACACACTATCAGCCTCTGAAACACAGATCCAGACATACTACTCAGCCTCTGAAACAAGACATACTCAGCCTCTGAAACACAGACCAGACACACTATCAGCCTCTGAAATCAAGACATACTATCAGCCTCTGAAACACAGATCCAGACATACTATCAGCCTCTGAAACACAGATCCTGAACATACTATCAGCCTCTGAAACACAGATCCAGACACACTATCAGCCTCTGAAACAAGACAAACTATCAGCCTCTGAAACACAGATCCAGACATACTATCAGCCTCTGAAACACAGATCCAGACACACTATCAGCCTCTGAAACACAGATCCAGACATACTATCAGCCTCTGAAACACGTCAGACACACTATCAGCCTCTGAAACACAGATCCAGACATACTATCAGCCTCTGAAACAGAGATCCAAACACTATCAGCCTCTGAAACAAGACATACTATCAGCCTCTGAAACACAGATCCAGACATACTATCAGCCTCTGAAACACAGATCAAACACACCTACTCAGCCTCTAAACGTACTATCAGCCTCTGAAACAACTATCAGCCTCTAAACACATCCACTCTCCAGCCTCTGAAACAAACATACTATCAGCCTCTGAAACACAGATCCAGACATACATCACCTCTGAAACACAGATCTCAGCCTCTGAAACAATACCCTATCAGCCTCTGAAACACAGATCCAGACACACTATCAGCCTCTGAAACAAGACATACTATCAGCCTCTGAAACACAGATCCAGACATACTATCAGCCTCTGAAACACAGATCCTGACATACTATCAGCCTCCCGAAACACAGATCCAGACACATCTCCACTATCAGCCTCTGAAACACAGACATACTATCAGCCTCTGAAACACAGATCCAGACACACATATCAGCCTCTGAAACAAGACATACTATCAGCCTCTGAAACACAGATCCAGACATACTATCAGCCTCTGAAACACAGATCCAGACATACTATCAGCCTCTAAACACAGATCCAGACACACTATCAGCCTCTGAAACAAGACAAACTATCAGCCTCTGAAACACAGATCCAGACATACTATCAGCCTCTGAAACACAGATCCAGACACACTATCAGCCTCTGAAACACAGATCCAGACATCAGCCTCTGAAACAAGACATACTATCAGCCTCTGAAACACAGATCCAGACACACTATCAGCCTCTGAAACAGAACCAGACACACTATCAGCCTCTGAAACAAGACATACTACTCAGCCTCTGAAACACAGATCCAGACATACTATCAGCCTCTGGAAACACAGATCCTGACATACCATCAGCCTCTGAAACACAGATCCAGACACACTATCAGCCTCGCGACATACCATTTGCCTCTGAAACACAGATCCAGACATACTATCACTCTAACAACATACTATCACTCTACAACTACTATCAGCCTCTAAACCTACTAACCTCTCACACTATCAGCCTCTGAAACAAACATACTATCAGCCTCTGAAACACGAACCCACTATCAGCCTCTGAAACCAAGACACACTATCAGCCTCTGAGAACACAATCCAGACAACTATCAGCCTCTGAAACACAGACCAGACATACTATCAGCCTCTGAAACACAGATCCAGACACACCTATCAGCCTCTGAAACACAGATCCAGACATACTATCAGCCTCTGAAACACAGATCCAGACACACTATCAGCCTCTGAAACACAGATCCAGACACATATCAGCCTCTCGAAACACAGATCCAGACATACTATCAGCCTCTGAAACACAGATCCAGACACACTATCAGCCTCTGAAACACAGATCCAGACACACTATCAGCCTCTGAAACATAGACATACTATCAGCCTCTGAAACACACGATCCAGACATACTATCAGCCTCTGAAACACAGATCCAGACATACTATCAGCCTCTGAAACAAGACATACTATCAGCCTCTGAAACACAGATCCAGACATACTATCAGCCTCTGAAACACAGATCCTGACCTCCTATCAGCCTCTGAAACACAGATCCAGACACACTATCAGCCTCTGAAACAAGACCTATCAGCCTCTGAAACACAGATCCAGACACACTATCAGCCTCTGAAACACAGATCCAGACATACTATCAGCCTCTGAAACACAGATCCAGACATACTATCAGCCTCTGAAACACAGATCCAGACATACTATCAGCCTCTGAAACACAGATCCAGACACACTATCAGCCTCTCTGAAACACAGACACACCTATCAGCCTCTGAAACACGTCAGACACTTAGTCAGCCTCTGAAACACGATCCAGACATACTATCAGCCTCTGAAACACGAATCCAGACATACTATCAGCCTCTGAAACAAGACAACACTATCAGCCTCTGAAACACGTCCAGACATACTATCAGCCTCTGAAACAAGACACACCTACCCCTCAGCCTCTGAAACACTCCAGACATACTATCAGCCTCTGAAACACAGATCCAGACACACTATCAGCCTCTGAAACATCAGACATCTTCCCTCTGCACATACTATCAGCCTCTGAAACACAGATCCAGACATACTATCAGCCTCTGAAACACAGATCCAGACACACTATCAGCCTCTGAAACATAGACACACTATCAGCCTCTGAAACACAGATCCAGACACACTATCAGCCTCTGAAACACAGATCCAGACATACTATCAGCCTCTGAAACACAGATCCACAGACATACTATCAGCCTCTGAAACACAGATCCAGACACACTATCAGCCTCTGAAACACAGATCCAGACATACTATCAGCCTCTGAAACAAGACATACTATCAGCCTCTGAAACACAGATCCAGACATACTATCAGCCTCTGAAACATCCACCTTCTCTGACAGACATACTATCAGCCTCTAAACACAGATCCAGACATACTATCAGCCTCTGAAACACAGATCCACAGACATGCTATCACCAGCCTCTGAAACAGACACACTGCCTCATCAGCCTCTGAAACACAAGACACTATCAGCCTCTGAAACACAGATCCAGACATACTATCAGCCTCTGAAACACAGATCCAGACATACTATCACTGAAACACGATCCAACACACTATCAGCCTCTGAAACAAACACACCTGCTCCCAGCCTCACAAACACAGATCCAACATACCATCACCTCTAAACACAGATCATACCTATCAGCCTCCAAACAACACACTATCAGCCTCTGACACAGATCCAGACAGACTATCAGCCTCTGAAACACGATCCACATCATATATCTAACTCTCTGAAACACAGATCCAACACACTGCTCAGCCTCTGAAACACAGATCCAACATACCTATCAACCTCTGAAACACAGATCCACTATCAGCCTCTGAAACAAACACACTATCACCTCTGAAACACAGATCCAGACACACTATCAGCCTCTGAAACACAGACCAGACATACTATCAGCCTCTGAAACACAGATCCAGACATACCATCACCTCTGAAACTTACGATCCATACACACTATCAGCTCTGAAACAAGACACACTATCAGCCTCTGAAACACAGATCCACATACTATCAGCCTCTAAAACACAGATCCGACACACTATCCGCCTCCCCAAAACACAGGATCCAGACATACTATCAGCCTCTGAAACACTCCAGACATACTATCAGCCTCTGAAACACAGATCCAGACATACTATCAGCCTCTGAAACACAGATCCAGACACACACCTCAGCCTCTGAAACCACCAGATCCAGAACACTATCAGCCTCTGAAACACAGATCCAGAGACATACTATCTAGCCTCTGAAACACAGATCCAGACATACTATCAGCCTCTGAAACAAGACATACTACATCAGCCTCTGAAACACAGATCCGAGAACCACACCCTATCAGCCTCTGAAACACAGATCCAGACACACTATCAGCCTCTGAAACACAGATCCAGACCCATACTATCAGCCTCTGAAACACAGATCCAGACACACTATCAGCCCCTCTGAAACACAGATCCAGACATACTATCAGCCTCTGAAACAAGAATACTATCAGCCTCTGAAACACAGATCCAGACATACTATCAGCCTCTGAAACACAGATCCAGACATACTATCAGCCTCCCCAAAAACAATCCAACACACTGTATCAGCCTCTGAAACACAGATCCCTACTCAGCCTCTGAAACACAGATCCAGACATACTACTCAGCCTCTGACACAGATCAGACATACTATCAGCCTCTGAAACACAGATCCAACACACTATCAGCCTCTAAACACGATCCAACATACTATCAGCCTCTGAACAACATACTATCAGCCTCTGAAACACAGATCCAACATACTATCATTAAACACAGATCCCCTGCCTCAGCCTCTGAAACAAACATACTATCCCAGCCTCTGAAACACAGATCCAACCACACTATCAGCCTCTGAAACACAGATCCAACATACTATCAGCCTCTAAGTGACACACTATCAGCCTCTGACCACAGATCCAGACATCTTATCAGCCTCTGAAACACAGATCCAACATGCT
Organism: Coregonus clupeaformis; assembly: GCF_020615455.1. Taxonomy (NCBI): domain Eukaryota; kingdom Metazoa; phylum Chordata; class Actinopteri; order Salmoniformes; family Salmonidae; genus Coregonus; species Coregonus clupeaformis. The sequence goes on along the minus strand of NW_025535864.1, from coordinate 7,996 downwards.
ATCCCAGCCTCTGAAACACAGATCCAACGACTTATCAGCCTCTGAAACACAGATCCAACATACTATCACCTCTGAAACACAGATCCAACACACTATCAGCCTCTGAAACACATACTATCAGCCTCTGAAACACAGATCCAACATAGTATCCACCTCTGAAACACAGATCCAACATACATATCCCAGCCTCTGAAACACAAGTCAGACAGAAGCTTATCAGCCTCTGAAACACAGATCCAGACATACTATCAGCCTCTGAAACAACATACTATCAGCCTCTGAAACACAGATCCAACATAGTATCAGCCTCTGAAACAAACATACTATCAGCCTCTGAAACACAGATCCAGACACACTATCAGCCTCTGAAACACAGATCCAACATACTATCAGCCTCTGAAACACAGTTCCAACATACTATCAGCTCTGAAACAGACATACTATCAGCCTCTGAAACACCAGATCCAACATACTAACCTCCCAGCCTCTGAAACACTATCAGCCTCCACAACACCAGATCCAACATACTATTAGCCTCTGAAACACCAGATCCACACTCTATCAGCCTCTGAAACACGATCCCAGACATACTATCAGCCTCTGAAACACAGATCCAGACATACTATCAGCCTCTGAAACACAGATCCAACATGCTATCAGCCTCTGAAACACAGATCCAGATTATACTATCAGCCTCTGAAACACAGATCCAAGACATACTATCAGCCTCTGAAACACAGATCCAGACATACTATCAGCCTCTGGGAAACGGAGGCTTAATACTATCAGCCTCTGAAACACAGATCCAACATATATCAGCCTCTGAAACACAGACCCAGACATACTATCAGCCTCTGAAACACAGATCCAACATACTATCAGCCTCTGAAACACAGATCCAACCATACTATCGCCTCTGAAACAAGACATACTATCAGCCTCTGAAACACAGATCCAACACACTATCAGCCTCTGAAACACAGATCCACATACTATCAGCCTCTGAACACGATCCCTATCACCTCACAAACAAGACATGCTATCACCTCCAAACAGATCCAGACATACTATCAGCCTCTGACCACAGATCCAAGACACACTACTCAGCCTCAAACACAGATCCAGACATACTATCAGCCTCTGAAACACAGATCCAGACACACTATCAGCCTCTGAAACACAGATCCAGACATACAGTGGGAAAAAAGTATTTAGTCAGCCACCAATTGTACAAATCCCCCTTAAAAAGATGAGAGGCCTGTAATTTTCATCATAGGTACGCGTCAACTATGACAGACAAAATAAAAAATTCCAAAATCATTGTGGGATTTTGAAAAGCTGAATTTAAACCACACTACCTAACTAACACTAATCATACTAACCTACCCTCTAACTATCTTCTTAACTAAACTAACCTAACCTACCTAATCATAACTAATCTTTAACCTAACTAACCAATAACTAACCCTAACTAGCCTAACACACACATTTTAACTAACCTAATCATTTCTTCTTTAACCCTAACCTAACTAACACTAATCAATACTAACCTAATCAAACTAATCATCATAACTAACCCTAATCATACTAATAATCTTATACTCTTCAACCTAATCATAACTAACCCCTAACTAACTACCTAATCATAAACTAACCTAACTAACCTAATCATAACTAACCTCTAACCTAATCATAACTAACCCTAACCTAACTAACACTAATCATCTAACCCCTAACTAACCTAATCATAACTAAAACTAATCTTAACTAACCCTAATCATAACTATAACTAACCTAATCTTAACAGCCTAACCTAACTAACCTAATCATAACTAACCTAATAAACCTAATCACCAACTAACCACTAATAACTAACACTAACTAACCCTAACTAACTAGCCTCCTGTGTGAGCGGCTATATACGTCGGGCTCAGTTATAACAAACATCTACATGGCAGACCAATCCCTCAGGTTATAGACAGAAGCATGCTACATGGCAGACCAATCCCTCAGGTTATTAGACAGAAGCATGCTACATGGCAGACCAATCCACTCAGGTTATAGACAGAAGCATGCTACATGGCAGACCAATCCCTCAGGTTATAGACAGAAGCGTGCTACATGGCAGACCAATCCCTCCAGGTTATAGACAGAGAAAGCCACATGGCAGACAATCCCTCAGGTTATAGACAGGCGTGTTTTACATGGCAGACCAATCCCTCAGGTTATAGACGAGCGTGCTACATGGCGAACCAATCCCTCAGGTTATAGACAGAGAGCTGCTACATGGCAGACCAATCCCTCAGGTTATAGACAGAAGCGTCTACCAGCAACCAATCCCTCAGGTTATAACCGAAGCATGCTACATGGCAGATAATCCCTCAGGTTATAGACAGAAGCATGCTGCATGTAGTCCAATCCCTCCAGGTTATAGACATAAGCATGCTACATAACGGACCAATCCCTCAGGTTATAGACAGGCGCTACATGGCGAACCAATCCCTCAGGTTATAGACAGAAGCGTGCTACCGATTAATCCCTCAGGTTATGGATGCAAGCATGCTACATGGCAACCAATCCTCAGGTTATAGACAGAAGCGTGCTACATGGCAGACCAATCCCTCAGGTTATAGACAGAAGCGTGCTACATGGCAGACCAATCCCTCAGGTTATAGACAGAAAGCGTGCTACATAGACCAATCCCTCAGGTTATAGACAGAAGCGTGCTACATGGCAGACCAATCCCTCAGGTTATACCGTGCTACATGGCAGACCAATCCCTCAGGTTTGTGACAGAGAGCGTGCTACAAGCGAGACCAATCCCTCAGGTTATAGACGAAGCGTGCTACACTTGGCAGACCAATCCCTCAGGTTATGAGCCAGAGAGAGCGTGCTACACTTGGCAGACCAATCCCAACTCATCTCTCGGCATGTCCAGCCCAACCATTATCTCAGCCAATCATGGCACAAGCGGGAAGAGTTCCTTCTTTTCCCGTGGTTCCAGCCAACTAGGCTAAATAATTTAACCATTTTACCATTATCATACTAAGTTTGTTATTAAGTGAATTCGTTCGAAGGCATTTCAGCCAAAAAAGCATTTGATTTTACCGTGTGTGTGTGTACCTACTATCTGTTGAAGCTTACGTTGTAGTTATGTGGTGTGTGTGGTGTGGAGGTGTGTGGTGTGTGTGGAATTGTATGGGTGTGGGTGTATGGTGTGTGTGTGTGTGTGTAGTGTGTGTGTAGTGTGTGTCACATGTGTGTATGTAGTGTATGCCTACTGTTGCATTGAGCTTGACAGCCAGTATCGTGTTGCTGTAACTGTAGTTGCAATCTCTTTCACTAGCGAGTGACGACCAGCTTCCTGGAGCCTTCACGATGATGGCCGCATTGCTGAACAGGCGGCTCTACAATACCGCATCCCTCCGTGTCAGCTGGCGCACACACACACACACACACACACACACACACACCCCATTACTGCCAAACATTAATAGTAATATTATAGCACCCCCATTACTAGCTTCCTGGGGAGCCTTCAGACTGACTGATAGCCACCCAGACTGCTGCTGAACAGGTGGCTCTACAATACACACATCCTCCGTGTCATGAACGCACACACACACACACACCCACACACACACCATACACACACACACACACCATACACACACACACACCACACACACACACACACGCACACACACACACACACACACACCCCTACTACCAAACATAATAAAATAATATTATAAGGATAATTCCATATTATAATGATACTATATTAACAGTGTTTGTTTGGACTGTGAGTGGAATGCATATATTAGTGTATTACAGTGCTTTGGAAAATATTTAAACCCTTTACTTTTCCCACATTTTGTTACGTTACAGCCTTATTCTAAAATTGATTAATTCCCCCATCAAATCTACACACAATACCCCATAATACAAAGTAAAACAGTTTTTTGAATTTTTGCAAGGTATTACAAATAAAACACAGAAATACCTTATTTACATAATATTCTTTGTGAATGTAAAGTGAGCTCAGGTGCATCCTGTTTCAGCCTGATGTTTCTTACAACTTGGAGTCCACCAGTGGTAAATTCAATTGATTGGACATGATTTGGAAAGGCACACACCTGTCTATATAAGGTCCCACAGTTGACAGTGCATGTCAGGCAAAAACCATTTACATTTTGCATTTACGTCATTTAGCAGTCTTATCAGACTTAGTTGATGAATCCTTTTTTTTTTATACTGGCCCCCGTGGGCCACGACCCCACAACCCTGGCGTTGCAAAGCGCCATGCTCCACCTCAACTGAGCTACATCCCTGCCCGGCCATTCCTTCCCTACCTGGGCACGCTGGGCCATTGTGCGCCGCCCATAAGTCTCCCGGGTCGCGGCCAATGCGACAGAGCCTGGATATGAACCAGGGTCTCTAGTGGCACAGTTAGCACTGCGATGCAGTGCCTTGAACCACTGCACCACTCAGGAGTAAAAACCAAGCCATGAGGTCGGAAGGGTGTCCGTAGAGCTCTGGGTGAGAATTGTGTCCAAGGCACAGATCTTGGGAAGGAGTACCAAAACATTTCTGCAGCATTGAAGTCCCTAAGAACACAGTGGCCTCCATCATTCTTAAATGGAAGAAGTTTAAACCACCAAACTCTTCTAGAGCTGGCCGCGGCCAAACTGAGCTGTCGGGGAGAAGGGCCTTGGTCAGGAAGGTGACCAAGAACCCGATGGTCACTCTGACAGAGCTCCAGAGTTATTCTGTGGAGATGGAGAACCTTCCAGAAGGACAACCATCTCTGCAGCACGCCACCAATCAGGCCTTTATGGTAGAGTTGTCCCGATGGAAGCCACTCCTCAGTAAAAAGAACATGACCGCTTGGAGTTTGCCAAACGGCACCTAAAACTCTCAGAAACAAGATTCTCTGGTCTGATAAATCATATTGAACTCTTTGGGCTGAATGCCAGCGTCACATCTGTAAGGAAACCTGGCACCATCCTATGGTGACATGGTGAGTGGCAGCTTCATGCTGTGGGGATGTTTTTCAGCAGCAGAACTGCCGAGATTAGTCAGGATTAGAGTGGGAAAGATGGACGGAGCAAAGTACAGAGATTCCTTGATAACCTGCTCCAAGAGTGCTCAGGACCTCAGACTGGGGCGAAGGTTCACCTTCCAACAGGACAACACCCTAAGCACACAGCCAAGACTGCGCAGGAGTGGCTTGGGACAAGTCTCTGAATGTCCTTGAGTGGCCCAGCCAGCTGGACTTGAACCCAATCGAACATCTCAGGAGAGACCTGAAAATAGCTATGCAGTGGCAGCCCCCCATCCAACCTGACAGAGGCTTGAGAGGATCTGCAGAGAAGAATGAAGAAACTCCCCAAATACAGGTGTGCCAAGCTTGTAGCTTCATACCCCAAGAAGACTCGAGGCTATGTCGCTGCAAGATGCTTCAACAAAGTACTGAGTAAGCATTATTCTTATGTAAATGTAATATTTCCTTCTTTTTTGTTGTTGATATAAATTAGCAAACATTTATAAAAACCATTTTTGCTTTGTCATTATGGGGTATTGTGTGTAGATTGATGAAATTGGAAAAAGCAATTGAATCATTTTAGAGAATAAGGCTGTAACGTAACAACGTGTGGAAAAAGTCAAGGGTCTAACACTTTCAGGCGCTGGATATATTTAGTAAATATGGAGTCAGTCCCATAGCCACGTATCTACATTCAGACTGGGTGGCTGTGACTGTGGGCTATCTAGTAAAGAGGCAGGTTTTCTCTATAGTATATTGTAACCCTAACCCATTCCATATATACTCGCATTCAGACTGATGGCTATGACTGTGGGCTCATCTAGCCAAGGGCAGGATTTCTGTATATTATGTTAGCAACTCCGCCCATTCCATATGATACTCACTACATTCAGACTGATGCTATACTGTGTACTATCTAGTGCGGGCAGGATTTCTATATAGTCCATATTGTATACGTAGTCATTCCATATATACTCACTACATTCATAATCTGCTCAACTTATCCACACTGATGAGAAAGAACTTTTGTAGCCTGATTTGGTTCCAACAGCTAAAGACCTGGAGAACCACACACACACACACACACACACAAACACAACACACAACACATCAAACACACACACACACACACACACACACAACACCGTTAGAACAGATCTAAGAGGACTTGATGAGAGGAAGGGAGGGGGGGCCAGAGACCGGGCTGGTAACACTGGCCTGACTAGGACAGTGTGCGGTTTGAGTGACATTAGTCGGTACCAATCCACACTACCCAAAATCCCGAGTGTCACAATACATACAAAACTACCATAAAAGTCAAATTATCAAAATAAACTACTAAATCTTATTTTAAAATAAATGTATTTTTGTATTTTAAAATAGATTTGCAAGCACCAGTTACAAAAACATTTTACATTACTGTGATGATGTTGTTGTTTAAATACCTTTAGTTACCAGTCACTCTGGAGAGGAGTGTCCTGCTAAACGACCAAAATATCAAATGTAGATGTTAAAAATTTAACTTGTAAATAACTGCAAAGCACCCCATGTATTGTTTTGGGCGACCTCATTAAAATAATACCCAGCAGGATGTAATTCTGTGATTTTAGGGCCATTTGGCCTTCAGGGAGTTCGATCTGCTAGGGCCAGGGTTCCCCTTCCAGCATTGAGGGACATCTACGCCCCAAACCCCCCGTGTGCGCACACACGCCATGTCTATTTCTATGTTTACAGTAGTAAATAGATAACCTATTCCCCCATATAAATAATAAACTATTCCCCCCCAGTATATGCATAGCCTTTCAGCTTCCCCCAGTAGTAAATAGATAAACTATTACCCCCACCCCCATAGTAAATAGATAACCTATTCCCCCCCTAGTAAATAGTTAACCTACACATTAGTAAATAGATACCTATTCCCCCATAGTAAATAGATAACCTATTCCCCCATATAAATATAACCTATTCCCCATTAATAAATATCATCCTACCCCTTATAGATAACTATTCCCCCCATTAAATAATGTCTATTCCCCCATATTAATTGATAATATATTCCCCCAGTGGCCAAATAGATAACCTATTCCCCCGGTAGTAAATGAATGAGCCTATCCCCAGTAGTGGCGGAGATGACTATTCCCCCACCCCCAGTAGTAAATAGATAACCCTATTTCAAGTGTTTTGCACTGTGCGATCTGGTCAAGTGCAGTTTGTTGGTAGAGCTTCACGGTTCACCTTTTTTAGGCTACGTCTTATACTGAAATTTAAATTTTTCTCGAGTAGAAAATATTTCATTTTTAGCCTTTGCCATTTTTATTAGGATCCCCATTAGCTGTTGCAAAAGCAGCAGCTACTCTTCCTAGTTACACAAAACATTAAAACATACGAAGCTTACTGCCCACCCGGTCGGCCATATTGAGCACTCCCAGTAAGGAGCAGTCACTCCGCAGAAACCGCCACCGGTCGGCCATATTGAGCTCCCCAGTAAGGCAGTCCTCCATAGAAGCTTACTGCACGGTCGAGCTGTTAGGCTCCCAGTAGGAGTGATCCTCCATAGGAATTCTACAATGTTTCAATTAAAGGTTTCAAGGACTAAATTACGTAACTGTTTTGTTGTTGTTTAGTGGGACATAACATTATAACTTTCCAAAAATTACACTTTAAAGGAAAATGTTTATATATTTTTCCTATGTTTAAGCTCATAATACTGTGTAATTTAAAAGTATGCATTAAGGTGTCTGTAATAAATAAGCGTGGCAATGCCAAATGTAGACATTAATAAATGCATTTTATATACCTTCCCCAATTTTTTTTTTTACAATGGGGGAGTCCAAGATGGAGGCTTGGTAGGCGTCAAACAATAGCGCCGTGTCTATCATCTAGTGTATATATAAATCAACACAAACCGCACGTCGAAGGCATGAGAGAGGAATTAAACAACAACAACAC
>NW_025535863.1:55000-67500 GCF_020615455.1 Coregonus clupeaformis | reverse complement strand
GACTGTATATTTCCGTTAGGGCTACCGTTTTTAACATGTATATTTCCGGTAGGGCTACCGTTTTTAACATGTATATTTCCGTTAGGGCTACCGTTTTTAACATGTATATTTCCGGTAGGGCTACCGTTTTTAACATGTATATTTCCGTTAGGGCTACCGTTTTTAACGTGTATATTTCCGGTAGGGCTACCGTTTTAACGTGTATATTTCCGGTAGGGCTACCGTTTTAACGTGTATATTTCCGGTAGGGCCACCGTTTAACGTGGTATATTTCCGGTAGGGGCTACCCGTTTTAACGTGTATATTTCCCGGTAGGGCTACCGTTTTTAACGTGTATATTTCGGTAGGAGCTACCGTTTTAACGGTATATTTCGGTAGGGCTACCGTTTTAACGTGTATATTTCCTGTAGGGCTACCGTTTTAACGTGGTATATTTCGGTAGGGCTACCGCGTTTAACGCGGTATATTTCGGTAGGGCTACCCGTTTTAACGTATATATTTCCGGTAGGGCTACCGGTTTAACGCGTATATTTCGGTAGGGCTACCGCTTAACGTAGTATATTTCCGTAGGGCTACCGTTTTTAACGTGTATATTTCCGGTAGGGCTACCGTTTTAACGTGTATATTTCCGGTAGGGCTACCGTTTTTAACGTGTATATTTCCTGTAGGGCTACCGTTTTTAACGTGTATATTTCCGGTAGGGCTACCGTTTTAACGTGTATATTTCCGGTAGGGCTACCGTTTTTAACGTGTATATTTCCGGTAGGGCTACCGTTTTTAACGTGTATATTTCCGGTAGGGCTACCGTTTTTAACGTGTATATTTCCGGTAGGGCTACCATTCCAGGCTGAGGAGAATGATCAGCTGGACTTACTGATGGAGGCAGACGGGCTGAGGAGGTCTATCCACAACCTGGGGACTATTGTCACTACCAGGTATAGACAGCGCATTCGGAAAGTATTCAGACCCCTTGACTTTTTCCCACATTTTGTTACATTACAGCCTTATTCTAAAATGGATTACATTTTTTTCCTGATCAATCTACACACAACACCCCATAATGACGAAGCGAAAACAGGTTTTTATAAATGTTTGCAAAAATAAAATATACAAATAAAGAAAAACCTTATTTACATAAGTATTCAGACCCTTTGCTGTGAGACTCGAAATTGAGCTCAGGTGCATCCTGTTTCCATTGATCATCCTTGAGATGTTTCTACAACTTGATTGGAGTCCACCTGTGGTAAAATCAATTGATTGGACATGATTTGGAAATTCACACACCTGTTTCGAACCACCAAGACTCTTCCTTGAGCTGGCTGCCCGGCCAAACTGAGCAATCGGGGGAGAAGGGCCTTGGTCAGAGAGGTGACCAAGAACCCGATGGTCACTCTGACAGAGCTCCAGAGTTCCTCTGTGGAGATGGGAGAACCTTCCAGAAGGACAACCATCTCTGCAGCACTCCACCAATAAAGCCTTTATGGTAGAGTGGCCAGACGGAAGCCATTCCTCAGTAAAAAGCACATGACGGCCCGGTTGGAGTTTTCCGAAAGGCACCTAAAGGACTCTCAGACCATGAGAAACAAGATTCTCTGCTCTGATGAAACCAAGATTGAACTCTTTGGCCTGAATGCCAAACGTCTTGTCTGGAGGAAACCTGTGGGGATGTTTTTCAGCGACAGGGACTGGGAGACTAGTCAGGATCGAGGGAAAGATGAACGGAGCAAAGTACAGAGAGATCCTTGATGAAAACCTGCTCCAGAGCGCTCAAGACCTCAGACTGGGGCGAAGGTTCACCTTCCAACAGGACAATGACCCTAAGCACACAGCCAAGACAATGCAGGAGTGGCTTCAGGACAAGTCTCTGATTGCCTTTGAGGGGCCCAGCCAGAGCCTGGACTTGAACCCGATTGAACATCTCTGGAGAGACCTGAAAATAGCTGTGCAGCGACGCTCCCCATCCAACCTGACAGAGCTTAAGAGGATCTGCAGAGAAGAATGGGAGAAACTCCCCAAATACAGGTGTGCCAAGCTTGTAGCGTCAAAACCAAGAAGACTCGAGGCTGTAATCACTGCCAAAGGTGCTTCAACAAAGTACTGAGTAAAGGGTCTGAATACTTAAGTAAATGGGATATTTATATATATATATATATATATATATACATTTGCAAACATTTCTAAAAACCTGTTTTTGCTTTGTCATTATGGGGTATTGGGTGTAGATTTATAATTTTTTTTTTAAAAAGGTAATCCGTTTTAGAATAAGGCTGTAACTGTCACGGTTCAGACAGACGACAAGAGGACCACAATTACGGCCACACCAGAAAGTTATTTAAACTTAAGGGGAAAGGGATGTAGGAGTAGTGAAGGCTCCAGGGTTATCCCGTCCGATGTGCTGGGTCTGTGCCTCCCCCATTGGCAGCGCATCGTCCGATGACGCGGTGGTTGGTGTCCAGAAGTCCTGGGGGAGGAAACACAGACACAACGGGCGGAAATGAAACCAGGCAGCAGTACACAGTTCAAGGGAAATCCAAATACGTAGTAGCAAGGCAGAAGGCTGGTCAGAGTTACGCGGATTGAAGAGTAGTCAGGAGTCGTAATGGCAGAAGCAGGTCTGGATCTCCTGAGGCAGAAGAGTATCCAAAAACCAGGCAGGTCCGGGGGTCACAAAACCAGGGTGAGCCAGAAGCGCGGAAGCAAACAGGTTCCGGGTGTGAGCTTTGCAGACGATCTGAAACAGGAGAGCTGAAAGACAGGGCTATAAATACTGGGAGAGGTTAGTGGGTAATGCAGCGCAGCTGGCAGAGTAATTAGAGCCGAGCAGAGCAGGGACAGGTGGAGCTAGTTAGGCTGAGTAGAGAGAGAGTGGTGAGCAGAGTGGAAACAACTTAAGGTGGTAACCCAGTGGAGTGAGAGGGCTCATGACAGAACCCCCCAAGGACGGCCCAGAAGTCCCAAGAGCAACACCACGCCGGGCGGGAGGAGGAGCCGGAGGAGGGCTAGAACTCCTCCGAACGGTCCGAGCGAACGTCCTCATCCTCGGAGGAAGCCGGAGGGCCGTGGTCGGGAGATGGGACAGGTCCCGAGACAGGATCAGGCACAGGACAGGAAGCCGAGCGGGCAGGACGGTTAGAGACCCTCTGGGGCGGCTTCCCACGGGATTGCAGGTTGATCAGGATGCCACGTTGGTGGAAAGCGGTGATGAGAGTCCTATCCACAATCCGACTAGCTGGCACCCAGGGTCCTTTCCTCAGGTCCATAGCCCTCCCAGTCAATGAGGTACTGAGACCCCTACCCCCTCCGTCTGGACCGAAGCAGGCGGCGGACGGTTAAACCAGACCACCATCGACGAGCCGTGGAGGAGGAGGACAAGGCGCAGCAGGGACCAGCGGACTCTGGGCACAGGCAGGGGCTGCAGCAATCCGGCTGGGGCTGGCAGGACGACTTGTGTTGGTTGCAGATGGGGCAGGCTCGGATGATTCAGTACATCCTTCCTCAGAGAGGGCCACCAGAACCTCTGGGCGAGCAGGTTGTAAGTGCGGGTGGAGCCAGGGTGACAAGCTAGGGCGGGGAGTCATGTCCCCACTGAACGACCGGGACCTAGGTGCTTCGGGGACAAAAAGGCGGTCAGCTGGGCAAGTGCTGGGACCTGCTAGTTACGGAGAGCCTCCAGCACCTGTTCCCTCAACAGCCCAGGTCAGAGCTGCAACGATGCAGGGACTTGGCAGAATCGACACAGGTCCTTGGAGGTCAGGAGCGGAGTTAGTAGGTACTGGCCGAGGGGGTAGGTGCGGCGGCAAGCAGGCAGATATCGCGTGAGTCCTCTCCCCCACTCCCTGATCACCCCGGTCACCCAGTCGAGCTGAGGGCTGTGCCGGCGGAGCCATGGGTAACCCAGGATGAGGGGTTGGCCTGGAGAGGGGAGCAGGTGAAACTGGATAGTTTCTTGATGGTTTCACAGACCCATCGAGACCGGGGCCGTGACATGAGTGACCGATCCGAGTAAGTGTCCGTCCAGTGCCCGGGCAGGAATAGGAGGTGTCAAACGGAGGTTCTCCAGTCCCAGTTGGCGGTGCCAGCTTGATGTCCATTATGTTGGCTTCGCGTCCAGAATCCACCAGAGCAGCCAGGGTGTGAGTTGAGTCAGGGAGGCGGAGGTGAACTGCAGCAGGGGTTTGCGGTCGGGAGGACTGGATGGTCATTGAACTCAACCGACTCCCCCTATGCCCGGTGAGCTTCGGCCCTTTAAAGGGCAGGTTACCACACGATGTCCATCACCTCCAGCAACAGAGGCAGAGGTTTGAGGTGAACGCCGCTGGCGCTCTGCAGGAGTAAGAGAGGCTCGCCCAATCTCATAGGCTCAGACTGATCAAGCTGAACTGGGTGAGTGGCAGTAGATGACAGGAGCCCAGTCGGATCTCTCCGAATGCCGGTAGTAGGTGGACCTTGGCGCCCCCTCTCACGACGACGGGTCTGTATCCTTCTGTCGATCCTGACAGTCAGTGCGATGGCTTCATCAAGAGTGGAAGGCAGTTCATGGGAGACCAACTGCGTCCTTGATATAGTCAGCCAAACTATGGAAGAACGCGTCCACCAACGATGGTGTGTGTCCAAGAACTGTCTAGCCAGGGTTCGGGAAGTCGATGGAATGGTCTTGCAGACTGTACGTCTGCCTTGTCGAATACTGAACAGTTCACGAGACGCCTCTGCGGTTGGTGAATCCAGGTCAAACACCTTCAGCATCTCCTCGGCAAACGGGGTCCGAAGGTTGCACATGCGGGGTTTGACGTCGAACTCTGCTGTTCCCCAGAGTCGAGCTCCGGCCCGTCAGGTGAGTGATGGCATACCCAACTTTAGCCCCTCCGTGGCGAAGGTCCTTGGCTGCAAGGAGAACTGAAGTCGGCAGCTAGTCAGGAATGGCCGACCTGCGTTGAATCGCCCGTTGAACCGCTCGGGGTTTCCAATCTTGGGTTCCGGAGCAGCGGCTGCAATGACCGGGGCAGGTAACTCGGGGGCAGGGCTGGTGGGGCAGACTGGCTGAGGTCAGGTTGGTGAGGAGTTGAATGATCATGGCGAGTTATTGTTGCTGCTGGGACTGCTGCTGGTGCTGCTGGAACTGCTGATGCTGTTGGTGGCCCGACCTGAAGCAGAGAGGTGATGTCGCCGCTCATGCGGCCTAGCTCTCTCAGTGTGTTCCAGGCGTAGCATGGCGGTGGGTTGCTCAAGTTCTTCGGTTTCCATGTCGGGGAAAGTGTGCGCTGAGTCCATGATGGTGCAGATCAGTACGTCACGGTTCAGACAGACGACAAAGAGGACCACAATTACGGCCACACAGAAAGTTTATTTAAACTTAAGGGGAAAGGGATGTAGGGAGTGAGTGAAGGCTCCAGGGGTTATCCCGTCCGATGTCTGGGTCTGTGCCTCCCCCAGTGGCAGCGATGGCGGTCCGATGACGCCGGTGGTTGGTGGTCCAGAAGTCCTGGGGGGAGGAAACACAGACACAACGGGGCGGAATGAAACCAGGCAGCAGTACAGTTCAAGGGAAATCCAAAATACGTAGTAGCAAGGCAGAAGGCTGGTCAGAGTTACCGGGATTGAAGAGTAGTCAGAGTCGTAATGGCAGAAGCAGGTCTGGATCTCCTGAGGCAGAAGAGTATCCAAAACCAGGCAGGTCCGGGGTCACAAAACCAGGGTGAGCCAGAAGCGCGAGCAAACAGGTTCGGGTGTGAGCTTTGCAGACGATCTGAAACAGGAGAGCTGAAAGACAGGGCTATAAATACTGGGAGAGGTTAGTGGGTAATGCAGCGCAGCTGGCAGAGTAATTAGAGCCGAGCAGAGCAGGGACAGGTGGAGCTAGTTAGGCTGAGTAGAGAGAGAGTGGTGAGCAGAGTGGAAACAACTTAAGGTGGTAACCCAGTGGAGTGAGAGGGCTCATGACAGTAACGTAACAAAATGTGGAAAAAGTCAAGGGGTCTGAATACTTTCCAAATGCAGAGAGGCTGAGGAAGTCAATCCATAATCTGGGGACCATTGACACTACCAGGTCAGTGTACAAAACATTAAGAACACCTTCCTAATTTTGAGTTGCACCCCCTTTTGGCCTCATGACAGCCTCAATTCGTCAAGGCATGGACTCTACAAGATGTCGAATGCGTTCCACATGCTGGCCCGTGTTGACTCCGATGCTTCCCACAATTGTGTCAAGTTGGCTGGATGTCCTTTGGGTGGTGGACCATTCTTGATACACACGGAAAACTGTTGAGCGTGAAAAAACCAGCAGCGTTGCAGTTCTTGACAAACCAGTGCGCCTCTCATCTACTACCATACCCTGTTCAAAGGCACTTAAATATTTTGTCTTGCCCATTCACCCTCTGAATGGCACACATACACAATCCATGTCTCAATTGTCTCAAGGCTTAAAAATCATCTACACTGATTGAAGTGGACTTAACAAGTGACACCAATAAGGGATCATAGCTTTCACCTGGATTCACCTGGTCAGTCTATGTCATGGAAAGAGGAGGTGTTCTTAATGTTTTCTACACTAAGTATATATCAGATGGGGACTATCATCACTACCAGGTCAGTGTATATCAGATGGGGACTATCATCACTACCAGGTCAGTGTATATCAGATGGGGACTATCATCACTACCAGGTCAGTGTATATCAGATGGGGACTATCATAACTATCAGGTCAGTGTATATCAGATGGGGACTATCATCACTACCAGGTCAGTGTATATCAGATGGGGTCTATCATCACTACCAGGTCAGTGTATATCAGATGGGGACTATCATCACTACCAGGTCAGTGTATATCAGATGGGGACTATCATCACTACCAGGTCAGTGTGTATCAGATGGGGACTATCATCACTACCAGGTCAGTGTGTATCAGATGGGGACTATCATCACTACCAGGTCAGTGTATATCAGATGGGGACTATCATCACTACCAGGTCAGTGTATATCAGATGGGGACTATCATCACTACCAGGTCAGTGTATATCAGATGGGGGACTATCATCACTACCAGGTCAGTGTATATCAGATGGGGACTATCATCACTACCAGGTCAGTGTATATCAGATGGGGGACTATCATCACAACCAGGTCAGTGTATATCAGATGGGGACTATCATCACTACCAGGTCAGTGTATATCAGCTGGGGACTATCATCACTACCAGATCAGTGTATATCAGATGGGGACTATCGTCACTACCAGGTCAGTGTATATCAGATGGGGACTATCATCACTACCAGGTCAGTGTATATCAGATGGGGACTATCATCACTACCAGGTCAGTGTATATCAGCTGGGGACTATCATCACTATCAGAACAGTGTATATCAGATGGGGACTATCATCACGACCAGGTCAGTGTATATCAGATGGGGACTATCGTCACTACCAGGTCAGTGTATATCAGATGGGGACTATCGTCACTACCAGGTCAGTGTATATCAGATGGGGACTATCGTCACTACCAGGTCAGTGTATATCAGATGGGGACTATCATCACGACCAGGTCAGTGTATATCAGATGGGGACTATCATCACTACCAGGTCAGTGTATATCAGCTGGGGACTATCATCACTACCAGGTCAGTGTATATCAGATGGGGACTATCATCACTACCAGGTCAGTGTATATCAGCTGGGGACTATCATCACTATCAGAACAGTGTATATCAGATGGGGACTATCATCACGACCAGGTCAGTGTATATCAGATGGGGACTATCGTCACTACCAGGTCAGTGTATATCAGATGGGGACTATCATCACTACCAGGTCAGTGTATATCAGATGGTGACTATCGTGACTACCAGGTCAGTGTATATCAGATGGGGACTATCGTCACTACCAGGTCAGTGTATATCAGATGGGGACTATCATCACTACCAGGTCAGTGTATATCAGATGGGGACTATCATCACTACCAGGTCAGTGTATATCAGATGGGGACTATCATCACTACCAGGTCAGTGTATATCAGATGGGGACTATCATCACTACCAGGTCAGTGTATATCAGATGGGGACTATCATCACGACCAGGTCAGTGTATATCAGATGGGGACTATCATCACTACCAGGTCAGTGTATATCAGATGGGGACTATCATCACTACCAGGTCAGTGTATATCAGATGGGGACTATCATCACTACCAGGTCAGTGTATATCAGATGGGGACTATCATCACTACCAGGTCAGTGTATATCAGATGGGGACTATCATCACTACCAGGTCAGTGTATATCAGATGGGGACTATCATCACTACCAGGTCAGTGTATATCAGCTGGGGACTATCATCACTACCAGGTCAGTGTATATCAGATGGGGACTATCATCACTACCAGGTCAGTGTATATCAGCTGGGGACTATCATCACTATCAGAACAGTGTATATCAGATGGGGACTATCATCACGACCAGGTCAGTGTATATCAGATGGGGACTATCGTCACTACCAGGTCAGTGTATATCAGATGGGGACTATCATCACTACCAGGTCAGTGTATATCAGATGGGGACTATCGTGACTACCAGGTCAGTGTATATCAGATGGGGACTATCGTCACTACCAGGTCAGTGTATATCAGATGGGGACTATCATCACTACCAGGTCAGTGTATATCAGATGGGGACTATCATCACTACCAGGTCAGTGTATATCAGATGGGGACTATCATCACTACCAGGTCAGTGTATATCAGATGGGGACTATCATCACTACCAGGTCAGTGTATATCAGATGGGGACTATCATCAAGACCAGGTCAGTGTATATCAGATGGGGACTATCATCACTACCAGGTCAGTGTATATCAGATGGGGACTATCATCACTACCAGGTCAGTGTATATCAGATGGGGACTATCATCACTACCAGGTCAGTGTATATCAGATGGGGACTATCATCACTACCAGGTCAGTGTATATCAGATGGGGACTATCATCACTACCAGGTCAGTGTATATCAGATGGGGACTATTATCACGACCAGGTCAGTGTATATCAGATGGGGACTATCATCACTACCAGGTCAGTGTATATCAGATGGGGACTATCATCACTACCAGGTCAGTGTATATCAGATGGGGACTGTCGTCACTACCAGGTCAGTGTATATCAGATGGGGACTATCATCACTACCAGGTCAGTGTATATCAGATGGGGACTATCATCACTACCAGGTCAGTGTATATCAGCTGGGGACTATCATCACTATCAGAACAGTGTATATCAGATGGGGACTATCATCACGACCAGGTCAGTGTATATCAGATTGGGACTATCGTCACTATCAGGTCAGTGTATATCAGATGGGGACTATCGTCACTACCAGGTCAGTGTATATCAGATGGGGACTATCGTCACTACCAGGTCAGTGTATATCAGATGGGGACTATCGTCACTACCAGGTCAGTGTATATCAGATGGGGAATATCATCACGACCAGGTCAGTGTATATCAGATGGGGACTATCATCACTACCAGGTCAGTGTATATCAGCTGGGGACTATCATCACTACCAGATCAGTGTATATCAGATGGGGACTATCATCACTACCAGGTCAGTGTATATCAGATGGGGACTATCATCACTACCAGGTCAGTGTATATCAGATGGGGACTATCATCACTACCAGGTCAGTGTATATCAGCTGGGGACTATCATCACTATCAGAACAGTGTATATCAGATGGGGACTATCATCACGACCAGGTCAGTGTATATCAGATGGGGACTATCGTCACTACCAGGTCAGTGTATATCAGATGGGGGACTATCATCACTACCAGGTCAGTGTATATCAGATGGGGACTATCGTCACTACCAGGTCAGTGTATATCAGATGGGGACTATCGTCACTACCAGGTCAGTGTATATCAGATGGGGACTATCATCACTACCAGGTCAGTGTATATCAGATGGGGACTATCATCACTACCAGGTCAGTGTATATCAGATGGGGACTATCATCACTACCAGGTCAGTGTATATCAGATGGGGACTATCATCACTACCAGGTCAGTGTATATCAGATGGGGACTATCATCACGACCAGGTCAGTGTATATCAGATGGGGACTATCATCACTACCAGGTCAGTGTATATCAGATGGGGACTATCATCACTACCAGGTCAGTGTATATCAGATGGGGACTATCATCACTACCAGGTCAGTGTATATCAGATGGGGACTATCATCACTACCAGGTCAGTGTATATCAGATGGGGACTATCATCACGACCAGGTCAGTGTATATCAGATGGGGACAATCATCACTACCAGGTCAGTGTATATCAGATGGGGACTATCATCACTACCAGGTCAGTGTATATCAGATGGGGACTATCATCACTACCAGGTCAGTGTATATCAGATGGGGACTATCATCACTACCAGGTCAGTGTATATCAGATGGGGACTATCATCACTACCAGGTCAGTGTATATCAGATGGGGACTATTATCACGACCAGGTCAGTGTATATCAGATGGGGACTATCATCACGACCAGGTCAGTGTATATCAGATGGGGACTATCATCACTACCAGGTCAGTGTATATCAGATGGGGACTGTCGTCACTACCAGGTCAGTGTATATCAGATGGGGACTATCATCACTACCAGGTCAGTGTATATCAGATGGGGACTATCATCACTACCAGGTCAGTGTATATCAGCTGGGGACTATCATCACTATCAGAACAGTGTATATCAGATGGGGACTATCATCACGACCAGGTCAGTGTATATCAGATTGGGACTATCGTCACTATCAGGTCAGTGTATATCAGATGGGGACTATTGTCACTACCAGGTCAGTGTATATCAGATGGGGACTATCGTCACTACCAGGTCAGTGTATATCAGATGGGGACTATCGTCACTACCAGGTCAGTGTATATCAGATGGGGACTATCATCACGACCAGGTCAGTGTATATCAGATGGGGACTATCATCACTACCAGGTCAGTGTATATCAGCTGGGGACTATCATCACTACCAGATCAGTGTATATCAGATGGGGACTATCATCACTACCAGGTCAGTGTATATCAGATGGGGACTATCATCACTACCAGGTCAGTGTATATCAGATGGGGACTATCATCACTACCAGGTCAGTGTATATCAGATGGGGACTATCATCACTATCCGAACAGTGTATATCAGATGGGGACTATCATCACGACCAGGTCAGTGTATATCAGATGGGGACTATCGTCACTACCAGGTCAGTGTATATCAGATGGGGACTATCATCACTACCAGGTCAGTGTATATCAGATGGGGACTATCGTCACTACCAGGTCAGTGTATATCAGATGGGGACTATCGTCACTACCAGGTCAGTGTATATCAGATGGGGACTATCATCAATACCAGGTCAGTGTATATCAGATGGGGACTATCATAACTACCAGGTCAGTGTATATCAGATGGGGACTATCATCACTACCAGGTCAGTGTATATCAGATGGGGACTATCATCACTACCAGGTCAGTGTATATCAGATGGGGACTATCATCACGACCAGGTCAGTGTATATCAGATGGGGACTATCATCACTACCAGGTCAGTGTATATCAGATGGGGACTATCATCACTACCAGGTCAGTGTATATCAGATGGGGACTATCATCACTACCAGGTCAGTGTATATCAGATGGGGACTATCATCACTACCAGGTCAGTGTATATCAGATGGGGACTATCATCACTACCAGGTCAGTGTATATCAGATGGGGACTATTATCACGACCAGGTCAGTGTATATCAGATGGGGACTATCATCACTACCAGGTCAGTGTATATCAGATGGGGACTATCATCACTACCAGGTCAGTGTATATCAGATGGGGACTGTCGTCACTACCAGGTCAGTGTATATCAGATGGGGACTATCATCACTACCAGGTCAGTGTATATCAGATGGGGACTATCATCACTACCAGGTCAGTGTATATCAGATTGGGACTATCGTCACTATCAGGTCAGTGTATATCAGATGGGGACTATCGTCACTACCAGGTCAGTGTATATCAGATGGGGACTATCGTCACTACCAGGTCAGTGTATATCAGATGGGGACTATCGTCACTACCAGGTCAGTGTATATCAGATGGGGACTATCATCACGACCAGGTCAGTGTATATCAGATGGGGACTATCATCACTACCAGGTCAGTGTATATCAGCTGGGGACTATCATCACTACCAGATCAGTGTATATCAGATGGGGACTATCATCACTACCAGGTCAGTGTATATCAGATGGGGACTATCATCACTACCAGGTCAGTGTATATCAGATGGGGACTATCATCACTACCAGGTCAGTGTATATCAGCTGGGGACTATCATCACTATCAGAACAGTGTATATCAGATGGGGACTATCATCACGACCAGGTCAGTGTATATCAGATGGGGACTATCGTCACTACCAGGTCAGTGTATATCAGATGGGGACTA
>NW_025535863.1:42500-50000 GCF_020615455.1 Coregonus clupeaformis | reverse complement strand
GAAAGCTTTGACTATGTACAGACTCAGTGAGCATAGCCTTGCTATTGAGAAAGGCCGCCGTAGGCAGACCTGGCTCTCAAGAGAAGACAGGCTATGTGCACACTGCCCACAAAATGAGGTGGAAACTGAGCTGCACTTCCTAACCTCCTGCCAAATGTATGACCATATTAGAGACACATATTTCCCTCAGATTACAGCGATCCACAAAGAATTCGAAAACAAACCCAATTTTGATAAACTCCCTTATCTACTGGGTGAAAAACCACAGTGTGCCATCACAGCTGCAAGATTTGTGACCTGTTGCCACAAGAAAAGGGCAACCAGTGAAGAACAAACACCATTGTAAATACAACCCATATTTATGTTTATTTATTTTCCCATTTGTACTTTAACTATTTGCACATTGTTACAACACTGTAAATATACATAATATGACATTTGAAATGTCTTTATTCTTTTGAAACTTCTGAGTGTAATGTTTACTGTTAATATTTATTGTTTATTTCACTTTTGTTTATTATCTACATCACTTGCTTTGGCAATGTTAACACACGTTTCCCATGCCAATAAAGCCCTTAAATTGAATTGAATTGAATTGAGAGAGCGAGAGAGAGAGAGAGAGAGAGAGAGAGAGAGAGAGAGACAGAGAGAGACAGAGAGAGAGAGAGAGAGAGAGATCTACTGCTCTCTCTTTGTCTCACTCTATCTCTCTTGCTCTATCACCCACTCTCCCCCTTCTCTCTCCTTCGCTTTCTCTCTCTGTCTCTAGTTTCTCCATTAATAAGGTGTTGTTTTTACTGTGTGTGTCTGTGTGTTCTCCAGGTTCCAAGGGGAGGAATAAAGGAGAGTTTACTAACCTGCAGGGTGTGTCAGCGTCCTCCAGTGGCAGGATTCTAATAGCAGACAGCAATAACCAGTGTGTACAGGTAAATACACACACACACACACACACACACGCACGTTCGCACACACACAGTGGCAGAATTTTGATCGTTTGATTGATTGTGTGTGTGTGTCTGTCCCCCCCGGACAGATCTTCTCTAATGACGGCGAGTTTAAGAGTCGTTTCGGGGTGAGGGGTCGGTCGCCAGGGCAACTCCAACGACCAACGGGTGTGGCCGTTCACCCCAACGGTGACATCATCATCGCCGACTACGATAACAAGTGGGTCAGCATCTTCTCCAGCGAGGGCAAGTACAAGGTGAGCACACAGGGGACATACAGGTTACTATTCAATTTAGGATCTGTCAGGCCAAGCTGTCCTCTGATTGGTTGTGTTCTCTGTCTGTCAGCCCAAGCTGACCTCTGATTGGTTGTGTTCTCTGTCTGTCAGCCCAAGCTGTCCTCTGATTGGTTGTGTTCTCTGTCTGTCAGCCCAAGCTGTCCTCTGATTGGTTGTGTTCTCTGTCTGTCAGCCCAAGCTGACCTCTGATTGGTTGTGTTATCTGCCTGTCAGGCCAACCTGTTCTCTGATTGGTTGTGTTATCTGCCTGTCAGGCCAACCTGTTCTCTGATTGGTTGTGTTATCTGTCTGTCAGGCCAAGCTGGGCTCTGGTAGGCTGATGGGACCGAAGGGTGTGTCCGTGGATCAGAACGGACATGTGATCGTCGTTGACAATAAGGCATGCACCGTCTTCATCTTCCAGCCAACCGGCAAGCTCGTTACTAAGTTCGGTAGCCGCGGCAACGGAGACAAACAGTTCGCAGGTGTGTTGATGTGGATGATGAAGATGATGATGATGATGATGATGATGATGGTGAAGATGATGGTGGTGATAGTGATGATGATGAAGGCTCCTCTTCTCCTCCTCTCTCCTCCTCTCTCTGACCAGGTCCTCATTTTGCAGCCGTCAACAACAACAATGAGATCATAGTGACAGACTTTCACAACCACTCAGTCAAGGTAACTAGGCAACCACTCAGTCAAGGTAACTAACTTCTCATGTCCACCCAATGTTCAGAAGGTCTGGTGGATCAACCACTCAGTCAAGGTAACTAACTTCTCATGTCCACCCAATGTTCAGAAGGTCTGGTGGATCAACTAAAAGCCTCAAATGTGACCTTTGTTAACCCATTAGAATGAAAAGGTCCTGACCTTCGTTAACCCAATAGAATGAAAATGTCCTGATCTTTGTGAACCCAGCAGAATAAAAAAGTCCCGACCTTCGTTATCCCAAAATAATGAAAAAGTATTGACCTTCGTCAACCCAATAGAATGAAAATGTCCTGACCTTCGTCAACCCAATAGAATGAAAATGTCCTGACCTTCGTCAACCCAATAGAATGAAAATGTCCTGACCTTCGTTAACCCAATAGAATGAAAATGTCCTGACCTTCGTCAACCCAATAGAATGAAAATGTCCTGACCTTCGTTAACCCAATAGAATGAAAATGTCCTGACCTTCGTTAACCCAATAGAATGAAAATGTCCTGACCTTCGTTAACCCATTAGAATGAAAATGTCCTGACCTTCGTTAACCCATTAGAATGAAAATGTCCTGACCTTCGTTAACCCAATAGAATGAAAAAGTCCTGACCTTCGTTAACCCATTAGAATGAAATAGTCCTGGTTGAAAATAAAACGTCTCTCCTTCCCTCCCTCCCTCCCTTCCAGGTGTTCACCCCAGAGGGAGACCTGCTGCTGAAGTTTGGATCTAATGGAGAGGGCAACGGTCAGTTTAACGCTCCTACAGGTGTGGCCGTCGACGTGAACGGGAACATCATCGTAGCAGACTGGGGCAACAGTCGCATACAGGTACATATATATATCATGTATGTACACACTGCCTTCCGAAAGTATTCATACCCCTTTGACTTTTTCCACATTTTGTTTTGTTACAGCCTGAATTTTTAAATTGATTAAATGGATTTGTTTCTCACCCATCTAAACCAGTGGAGGCTGTTGAGGGGAGGACGGCTCGTAATAATGGCTGGAATGGAGTCAATGGAAATGCATCACCATGGAAACCACGTGTTTGATGTATTTGATACCATTCCACTGATTCCGCTCTAGCCATTACCACGAGCCCATCCTCCCCTATTAAGGTGACACCAACCTCCTGTGACCTACACACAATACCCCCTAATGACAAAGTGAAAACATGTTTTTAGACATTTTTTGCAAATGTATTGGAAATTAAATACAGATATATGTAATTTATATTACCCCAAGGTGTTTGACGGTAGTGGCTCCTTCCTGTCCTACATCAATACATCAGCTGACCCTCTCTACGGACCTCAGGGTCTGGCTCTCACCTCTGATGGACACGTGGTGGTGGCCGACTCCGGGAACCACTGCTTCAAGGTCTACAGATACCTACAGTAGTGGGAAGGAGGGAGGGGGGGGTGGAGGGATGGACAGAACCACTGCTTCAAGGTCTAGAAGGTTTACAGACAGGTGGAAAGAATGAGAGATGGAGGGATGGAAGGATGGAAGGATGGAGGGAGGGAGAGATGGAAGGATGGAGGGAGGGAGGGAGGGAGGGATGGAGAGATGGACAGAACCTAACTCTCGGCTCGCCAAAATGATGTCACTGCCCTCCCCCCCTCCCCCCGTGCAAAAGTCTCCAAACACGGCTCAATATCAAACCAATCTCAACCAGTTTATCTGCTCTTACACCCATGTACTGCTATGGATTCTACAGAATAATTATATAGATTGTTCGATTGAGGATCGTTGTCTGCTAAATCAATAAGGAATGCTCAGTACTGTTGAAGAACGTGGCTATGGTTATTCTAATACTCCACAGAGATACCAATCAATCAATCAATCAATCGATTCATTATTGATGATTGGTTGATGGATTGATGGATTGAGCTATCAGGCAGCTTGCGACGTTACGCTTGGATGAGGTATATAATCAACCATCAATTTTTTCCGAAAAAAAATACTGAGTGCGTCCCAAATTGCTCCCTATGGGCTCCGGTCTAAAGTAGTGCACTACATAGGGAATAGGGTGCAATTTGGGACACAGACACAGTCGCAAGAGAAAATGTGTATATATATTTGTGAAATTATCTTTATTATTAATACTGATCAATAACTGTTTGCAAACTAAGTCTCATCAGTGGCGTTTTCAACCCCCTCATTAGAAAAATGAAGAGGAAATATTAGACCCAGGGCTCGATTCAATCCGTATTTTTGTTGTTGGTGTTGTATTTTTCTCCCCAATTTTGATCTTGTCTCATTGCTGCAACTCCCCAACGGGCTCGGGCGGCGAAGGTCGAATCATGCGTCCTCCGAAACCCGCCCAACCGCGCTTCTTAACACCCGCCCGCTTAACCCGGAAGCCAGCCGCATCAATGTGTCGGAGGAAACACCGTTCACCTGACGACTGAGGACAGCCTGCAGGCACCCGGCCCGCCACAAGGAGTCGCTAGAGCGCGATGAGCCAAGTAAAGCCCCCCCTACCAAACCCTCCCCTAACCCGGACGACGCTGGGACAATAGTGCGCCCGCCCCATGGGACCCCGATCACGGCCGGTTGTGATACAGCCCGGGATCGAACCCGGGTCTGTAGCAGTGGAGGCTCCTCAGAGGAGGAAGGGGAGGACCATCCTCCTCAGTGAATTTTATGAAAATAAAAATGTACAACTATTTAAAAAGTTATCCTTTTTAGATAAAACTATACTAAATATAATCATGTCACCAAATAATTGATTAAAACACACTGTTTTGCAAAGAAGGTCTACAGTAGCCTCAACAGCACTCTGTAGGGTAGCACCATGGTGTAGCCGGAGGACAGCTAGCTTCCATCCTCCTCTGGGTACATTGACTTCAATACAAAACCTAGGAGGCTCATGGTTCTCACCCCCTTCCATAGACTTACAAAGTAATTACGACAACTTCCGGAGGATGTCCTCCAACCTATCAGAGCTCTTGCAGCATGAACTGACATGTTGTCCACCCAATCGAAGGATCAGAGAATGAATCTAGTACTGAAAGCGTAAGCTACAGCTAGCTAACACTGCAGTGCATAAAATGTGGTGAGTAGTTGACTCAAAGAGAGAGAAAGACAATAGTTGATCAGTTTTGAACAAATTAATTTCTTCAAAAATGAAGGAGAAGCAAGAGAGAGAGAGAGAGAGAGAAAGAGATTTCGTCATTTTTTTTCAGTTGTACTTACTTAGCTAGTAAATGCAGCTAGCTAGTTTAGCCTACTGAAACACCCTGCTCAAACAGAGGGATGCTAGCTGGCTATGACTATCCAACACAACACTGGAACTCTTCCAAGTCAAGGTAACCTTAAGCTTTTGGTTTTACTAATTTATTGCCACTGGGGCCCGCCGGTGTAATTGCTTACTGACTGTAACGTTACTGCATGATTGTAGCGGGTTTACTAACACGTTAGTTCTATTAGCTATGTTGACTAGGACGTTACTTTAACTAATATGGTGAGAACGATGTAGGTTGTGTGTAGCGGTTTGGCTTTGAAAGGTGTTTTCGCCTGGTCACATACAGCTGATGTGTTGTGCATTGAAGTCCACAAGCGAAGGGACGAGGTGAGAGGAGGAGAGCGCATAGACGCGAGAAGGAATACAACGTGGCTGCTATGAAAGTGAACTGTGTTTACGCGTGATCAGGGGTGTATTCATTCCGCCGATTCTGTTGAAAAGCGTTTCTTAAACGGAAGCAAACGGAACGAAACGGGGATAGACATACCTGACTTTGTCCAATAGAAACCCTCGGTTACAACGGTTGGACTAATGATTACACCCTAGATCAGCTAGATGCAGGCAAGAGTGAATGTCACTGTCTGTCACCTCAAATTTGTCTCTCGACCTGTGTATCTACGCTGTAAACGTTCATTCATAGGCTAGGTTGTAGCAACCTCATGATGGGTATAGGGAACATTTGAGTATCATGTAGTAGCCTAAACCTATCGATGTTACATTGAGCTGGGTGAATGGAATATCATCTAATATGCTGTAATAGAAATAAGGCCATGCTCATGAAAAAAATTAATTGGCCTCCCTCATCTTAAATGGCACCGTCCGCCACTGGTCTGTAGTGACGCCTCTAGCACTGCGATGCAATGCCTTAGATGGCTGCGCCACTCCGGAGGCCACGAGATTGTAATTTCTGATTGAGCTGACATATACAGCATTTATGCAGTCTCCATGAAAGCGGGAATATTGCCTTTACATTTCTATTGCGCTGTAGCGCAGGTCTTCAGCGCTATGGATTGACTCGAGCCCCTAATGTTTGATTACTTGCCAAGGATTCCGAATTCGTTTTTTTAAATTATTATGTGTGCTGTTGCTTGTCAGTACAATAATAGATCGCTCATAATGGAATACCAGTGTATTCTAGAACAATACCATAGTATTCTAGAAGCATGCTACTTCATTTTATTGACTGTATCAATCTGTCAGCATCCAACAAACAGTGTTCTGTTAGAACCATATTTAGAGTTCCAAAGTTCCTGTAACCTTCCCCAAAATTCCACGCAGGTTTTTTCAAGACATCCCGATTGTAAGAGTCCCGGAACGAGGAGGGAATAAGCAGAAAATCCCGGGAATATTTCAACTGGAATTTCTGGAAAGTCTGCATGGAAATTTGGTAAAAAATGACTGTAATTCTAGAACCCTTTAACCATATCGTGTCATACTCTAAACATCTGTAGGTTAATGGGATGGATTGGATGAGGAATCAGGGGGTGTGTCCTATTGCACCCTATTTCCCAGAACCCTTTGGACCTTCAAAGTAATGCACTACATTGGGAATAGGGTGCTAGCATTTTCAATACTACAATAAGTAATCCCAACAATACTGAAGAACATCTCTCTTCACAATCTGAATGGTATTTATGTTATTGTTATTGATGTTATTATTTATTATTTTGGGTTATTTATTTATGGCGTTTATAATGCTATTTATTGATTTAATATATTAATGTATTTATTGATTTGTTTTCGTGTAAATCATCAGAATACTAACTTACCGTAGTACATGTTGTTCTTTTATTTTATAGCCTACTTAAAAAAAAAAAAAATGCATTATCACGTCTTTTTTTACACGTCATGTTCAAATCAGAGTCGTTCATCTGCGATGGACCACGTTTGGACAGACTGTTTTACCATTGCCTTTCTTGACGATAATTTGTTTAGAGAAAAGATTGTACAGAACGAACGAATGAACCGACTTGTTTTATTGTTTTTCTTCTGGAATGTTAATCTCATTGTTTGAGACACACAGCCTTACATTCATTCATATTGCCATTTCAAACGAATGTTATTTTCACGTTGTTTTCACGTTATTTTCTAATTGTTGTAACAATATAGCTAGGTAACTTTCTCAGTACCTTAGGTTTAGGTTTATAGGTTATACTCTGTCTGCCTCTAAATGGCAACCTATCCCCTACGTAGTGCACTACTTTTGATTCGAGCCCTATGAGAAAGTAGTGCACTACTTTTGATCAGAGCCCTATGTGAAAAGAAGTGCACTACTTTTGATCAGAGCCCTATGTGAAAAGAAGTGCACTACTTTTGATCAGAGCCC
>NW_025535863.1:10000-37500 GCF_020615455.1 Coregonus clupeaformis | reverse complement strand
CATCTAAACCACACCGCTTCTTGTTGTGAGACTCAGAGCTAGAAAATGGTATATCATACACTGCAGTTGAGGAACAATGGGAAAGTAATTATGCTTTGAAAGTTGATAAACTTGTAACAAAGATTTCAAAACTAAAAGTGGCGAAAGTATTAGCCTACGATAAGGTAAAACTCCAGGTAAAAATACACTTTTATCTAGTCCTTGGCCTATATCCTAATCTGACTTGGGTGCAGACTTCAGATGTACACATATATGTTCTCTGTTGAAAAGCTCTATTATCTGTTTTAACTATTTGTGTGTTGTTACGTAACCAACCAACCAAAAATCGTCGCTCAACAGAAAAGGGAACCAACAAATGAGTCACTGACAACCAGAACGAAACAGGTGGGATTTTATAATGGGTTCAGAAAGGGATGCCTGGCTGCGTAACCTCGACTAGGGTCTTAAACACCTCCCATGGACAGCCACTACATCTGCCAGATAACAAACTAAAAGAAAATAAACCAGCTTAGGTTAGGAAGTGAAAATAAATGTTGAGCAACCCAAACAGGGAGACACAAAATAAAAGGCTTTTGTATTCACAAACATAAAGAGGGAGGGTTAAACAGCTCTTTCAACATCTCTCATGGCAACTGGAGCATTGGGCTTTACAGCTCTTAAAGGGGAACTGCACCTGCTGATTTGGCATAGTTTTTTGTCTTGCTCCTAAAGAAATGCTGGCGGCCATGACAGAAGCCAAACGCAAGTTGACTTGGGGGTGTGGTTTGATGTGGGTGTTTCTTGGGTGTGTCCTTTCCACCACCAAGACACAGCCATCTGTCAGAACCTTGCCCGCAGCTGTTTCCCTCCACTCAACCACAACAAACAAACCTCCTGCAGGTTGAGTTCAATAACTACAGTGGGGAGAACAAGTATTTGATACACTGCCGATTTTGCAGGTTTTCCTACTTACAAAGCATGTAGAGGTCTGTAATTTTTATCATAGGTACACTTCAACTGTGAGAGACGGAATCTAAAACAAAAATCCAGAAAATCACATTGTATGAATTTTAAGTAATTAATTTGCATTTTATTGCATGACATAAGTATTTGATACATCAGAAAAGTAGAACTTAATATTTGGTACAGAAACCTTTGTTTGCAATTACAGAGATCATGCGTTTCCTGTAGGTCTTGACCAGGTTTGCACACACTGCAGCAGGGATTTTGGCCCACTCCTCCATACAGACCTTCTCCAAATAGATCCTTCAGGTTTCGGGGCTGTCGCTGGGCAATACGGACTTTCAGCTCCCTCCAAAGATTTTCTATTGGGTTCAGGTCTGGAGACTGGCTAGGCCACTCCAGGACCTTGAGATGCTTCTTACGGAGCCACTCCTTAGTTGCCCTGGCTGTGTGTTTCGGGTCGTTGTCATGCTGGAAGACCCAGCCACGACCCATCTTCAATGCTCTTACTGAGGGAAGGAGGTTGTTGGCCAAGATCTCGCGATACATGGCCCCATCCATCCTCCCCTCAATACGGTGCAGTCGTCCTGTCCTCTTTGCAGAAAAGCATCCCCAAAGAATGATGTTTCCACCTCCATGCTTCACGGTTGGGATGGTGTTCTTGGGGTTGTACTCATCCTTCTTCTTCCTCCAAACACGGCGAGTGGTTTAGACCAAAAAGCTCTATTTTTGTCTCATCAGACCACATGACCTTCTCCCATTCCTCCTCTGGATCATCCAGATGGTCATTGGCAAACTTCAGACGGGCCTGGACATGAGCTGGCTTGAGCAGGGGGACCTTGCGTGTGCTGCAGGATTTCCTGTGTGGTGGTAATGGGGTTACCTTGGTAACATGTCAGAGTGGTCATTCCTTCCTGTCTGGTGGTAATGGGGTTACCTTGGTAACATGTCAGAGTGGTCATACCTTCCTGTCTGGTGGTAATGGGGTTACCTTGGTAACGTGTCAGAGTGGTCATACCTTCCTGTCTGGTGGTAATGGGGTTACCTTGGTAACATGTCAGAGTGGTCATACCTTCCTGTGTGGTGGTAATGGGGTTACCTTGGTACCATGTCAGAGTGGTCATACCTTCCTGTCTGGTGGTAATGGGGTTACCTTGGTAACATGTCAGAGTGGTCATACCTTCCTGTGTGGTGGTAATGGGGTTACCTTGGTAACATGTCAGAGTGGTCATACCTTCCTGTCTGGTGGTAATGGGGTTACCTTGGTAACGTGTCAGAGTGGTCATACCTTCCTGTCTGGTGGTAATGGGGTTACCTTGGTAACATGTCAGAGTGGTCATACCTTCCTGTCTGGTGGTAATGGGGTTACCTTGGTAACATGTCAGAATGGTCATACCTTCCTGTCTGGTGGTAATGGGGTTACCTTGGTAACATGTCAGAGTGGTCATACCTTCCTGTCTGGTGGTAATGGGGTTACCTTGGTAACATGTCAGAGTGGTCATACCTTCCTGTCTGGTGGTCATGGGGTTACCTTGGTAACATGTCAGAGTGGTCATACCTTCCTGTCTGGTGGTAATGGGGTTACCTTGGTAACATGTCAGAGTGGTCATACCTTCCTGTCTGGTGGTAATGGGGTTACCTTGGTAACGTGTCAGAGTGGTCATACCTTCCTGTCTGGTGGTCATGGGGTTACCTTGGTAACATGTCAGAGTGGTCAGACCTTCCTGTCTGGTGGTCATGGGGTTACCTTGGTAACATGTCAGAGTGGTCATACCTTCCTGTCTGGTGGTAATGGGGTTACCTTGGTAACATGTCAGAGTGGTCATTCCTTCCTGTGTGGAGTCTGATATACAACAGGAGTCCCTGATCCTGGTGCAGAATGCAATGGGTTTCTCCCTCCCGTATTGACTGATACCATTAAATTCAATAATAAAAAAGACAATACAAGTAAAAGTTGTATCTAGTAAAATATTTAAGTCTCTCTCCATTCAGAGACATCAGTATCAAGCCTGTCTGTCAGTACCAGGTCTCTCTCCATTCAGAGACATCAGTATCAAACCTGTCTGTCAGAGTAGCAGGTCTCTCTCCATTCAGAGACATCAGTATCAAGCCCGTCTGTCAGAGTGGACTTCATCACATCATGTTGCAAGTCTCAATGTGCCGGCTCCATACATGTTTCTGTGAACACAAACAGTCGCTGTTCTGTTACCAATGGCAGTTAGGATAGGTGATATCTGACAGACACAGTCACTGTTCTGTTACCAATGGCAGTTAGGATAGGTGATATCTGACACAAACAGTCGCTGTTCTGTTACCAATGGCAGTTAGGATAGGTGATATCTGACAGACACAGTCACTGTTCTGTTACCAATGGCAGTTAGGATAGGTGATATCTGACACCCACAGTCACTGTTCTGTTACCAATGGCAGTTAGGATAGGTGATATCTGACAGACACAGTCACTGTTCTGTTACCAATGGCAGTTAGGATAGGTGATATCTGACAGACACAGTCACTGTTCTGTTACCAATGGCAGTTAGGATAGGTGATATCTGACACACACAGTCACTGTTCTGTTACCTATGGCAGTTAGGATAGGTGATATCTGACAGACACAGTCACTGTTCTGTTACCAATGGCAGTTAGGATAGGTGATATCTGACAGACACAGTCACTGTTCTGTTACCAATTGCAGTTAGGATAGGTGATATCTGACAGACACAGTCACTGTTCTGTTACCAATGGCAGTTAGGATAGGTGATATCTGACACACACAGTCACTGTTCTGTTACCAATGGCAGTTAGGATAGGTGATATCTGACACACACAGTCACTGTTCTGTTACCAATGGCAGTTAGGATAGGTGATATCTGACAGACACAGTCACTGTTCTGTTACCAATGGCAGTTAGGATAGGTGATATCTGACACACACAGTCACTGTTCTGTTACCAATGGCAGTTAGGATAGGTGATATCTGACACCCACAGTCACTGTTCTGTTACCAATGGCAGTTAGGATAGGTGATATCTGACACACACAGTCACTGTTCTGTTACCAATGGCAGTTAGGATAGGTGATATCTGACAGACACAGTCACTGTTCTGTTACCAATGGCAGTTAGGATAGGTGATATCTGACAGACACAGTCACTGTTCTGTTACCAATGGCAGTTAGGATAGGTGATATCTGACAGACACAGTCACTGTTCTGTTACCAATGGCAGTTAGGATAGGTGATATCTGACACACAGACAGGTACTATGTTGAAGTTTGAACAGCTCAGACTAAACCTTCCTAATTCTGTTCTCCCCATCGACGACTGATGGTGAGCAGGCAAGAGGTGAGGCTGGAGGTGAGGTCTTTGCCAGAGCCCCGTTGATGGGCATAGCAGCGTAGATCAGCTCCTGGCCCCTCATCAAGGATACTGGTCGGTCAAACACAAACAGAGCACTGATTACATTATCAATGGTGGTTATGATTGCATAGTGGAACCAGCCTGGTCGCTGCATTCAGCTTTCTCTATTTCATTTCAGATATCATGATATGTGAAGGGAAATAGAGTGGTGAACACAACGATCTGGCCGGTTATACCAGGCTACGTTATGAAGGTGAATTGGGACAGATCTCAAACTGTTTTGACCTTTGACCAGGTCAAATGTCACCAACCTGATCCAATTGTTCCACCAGGCTAGGTTATGAAGGTGAATTGGGACAGATCTCAAACTGTTTTGACCTTTGACCAGGTCAAATGTCACCAACCTGATCCAAGTGTCCTCCCTGTTCTATTTATAGCCAAGTGGTAAATTGCATTTTGTTCTAATGAAAGGACAAAGCTTTTTTGATAATGCACTTCACAACCAAAATTACTACTAAGTGTATCTGCTTGGCTGGGTAATTAACCTACTAGTTTATCAAACCGGGTATTTTTTAATACCACTTTTCACATAACACACATAACCGTTGTTGATGAAGCCGTCTGTGTCATAACTCGGGTCATTTTAGTTACCACAGCCACAAAATCAAGTAGACCGCCTATTTCTACAATTCATCTTCTTTAAAACGTGACTTCAACCAACTTCTGCCCTTCTGATCACTGTTCCCACCTAGAAACTCACAACCTTACCACCATATGGGAGTCCCAGCCTCTTTGTCAACGTCGGTTTCAAGTTCTTGTCTTATTGTTGATAGTGGACATCTGAAAAAAAAAACCTGGCCTCGCAGCTACTACATTGCTTAAGCCTAACCTTAACCACACTGCTAACCTTATGCCTAACCCCTAACATTAAATCAAGAGCAAAAAAGCTAATTTTAGTTTATGATTTTATTTATTTTTATGATATAAACAATTGTAACTTTGTGGCTTTGGTAACTAGTGGAAACCCTAAGTCTATGCTTTACAGATGTAGACTGACTGTAGCTCCAGATACGATTAGATTCAAGCCGGTGACGCCGTTACGGTTTATTGCTCCTAGTCAGACTCAGACGTCAGTGAACTACCACCTTGGCTGCCATCCAATCAAATGATAACGTTATACAACCCAGCAGTATCAGGGGGCGGCAGGTAGCTTAGTGGGTAAGAGCGTTGTGCCAGTCACCGAAAGGTCGCTGGTTCTAATCCCCGAGCCGACTAGGTGAAAAATCTGTCGATGTGCCCTTGAGCAAGGCACTTAACCCTAATTGCTCCTGTAAGTCGCTCTGGATAAGAGCGTCTGCTAAATGACAACAAAAAAAAAAAGACAATAAACTTGTATGAGCTACGATCTAACTAAATTGTGATGCGGTAGCTAGCTAGCTAAAATTAGCTATAACATTAGCTGGCCTGCCTCGCTTTATCAAAAGATAGCTACCTACATAACCAGCAATAACGTTATCTAACATCGTTAACTAAGTTATACCAGAGAGGTCATTATATTCCAGTATCTCTGGTTATGTTCACCATCACTGGTCATTGCACACCGGAGCCCCATTCAATGGGCGGATTTGATTATGCGGGGCACTGGTCTACGGCCCGTGACGTGAATTGGAAAAAGCGGTGAGGGAGGACTGCCTTTCTCAAATCGAAGAGTAATCTGAGCGGCTCGGTCGTGTTGTCAACAAGGTAGCATGGTGCATCGTCCAGAAACATACATCTCTTTTACATAAAATATATAATGTTTGAATTTTCTAACGATTTTTCATTGGGAAGGCTGATAAAGCATTTAATCAAAATCAATCACTTTTGCATGTGATAGAATCCTACTCATTACTCCACGTGCTTAATTATTTCACATTTGTTTTGAGCCGACTTGGCCGTGGGCTTTGAACGGGGCTCCTGGCTCATGCCTGGGAGGCAGCCCGGTTCCATAACGAACGCATGCAAAACACGCCTACTCGGGCGCCAGGGCCAGATGAATCAAGCCCTCATGAAGGGAAGCGAAGTGGGAGGAGGGGCTATTTGCACATGGAGCTTGACAAAACGGTGTATGATTTGATTACATAATTGTAATCCAAACCCAACTTTAATTTACTCGTTGTGACGCACTGAGGTTCCAAACTCCATTTTAGACGATACTGACTTTATGACCAAAATTATCCTATTTACACTTTGTAGTCAATTTTGACTTTTAGGGGCAGTTGCTCTTTAAATATCACCTGTCTCAGGCCGCAGGTGTGAAAGATTCAGCAGGCTACTGGCGTTACACACCTGGCTAAAAGACTACTGTAGCTCTGTTGAAATAACTTTTACTGATAACTTTGACACCTTCTAGAAACAGAAGTTGCTCTACAGGAATGACGGAGTCCATCCAAATCGTCTTGGCTCCTAAACTCTGTCCACGCATTTCAAGGCTGCGTTGACACAATGACTTATCAATGACCCAAGCCCAGCTCAGATAATCCCTACCATTGTGTCGCTGAGTTGTCGTAATGCTGCAGCAAATGTACATTATCCCAGGGGCGTTGGCAGACACAATGTAAGTAACCTAATTTATGTCCCCCTAATTGCCCTGAATGCCTCTGTTGATCCTACAGCTACTGTATGCAGTAATCATGAGCCTATGAACCAGAGTTACACTGTTAGCACTGAGGAGGTGTGCCCTAGTAGGAAGTCCACTGTGTGCAGCTCACCCTGCACTATCAGCTCAAACATAAATAACATTGTAATGTCCACTTCTGATAAGCTTCCCAGTAAAGCAATAAAAACAATCAAACATCCCAGAAAAGTGCAATAAAAAGCCCTCATTAACATATGTAGCCTAAGAAACAGGTTCATGAAATCCATAACTTGCTAGTAACAGATGACATTCATATTTTGACTATCTCTGAAACTCACTTAGATAATACCTTTGATGACACAGTGGAAGCAATACATGGTTATAACATCTACAGAAAATACAGAAATGCCAAATGGTGGAGGTGTTGCTGTTTATATTCAGAACCACATTCCTGTAAAGCTTAGAGAGGATCTCATGTTAAATACTGTTGAAGTAATATGGCTACAGGTTCATCTGCCTCACCTAAAGCCCATTCTGGTGGGAAGCTGCTATAGACCACCAAGTGCTAACAGTCAGTATCTGGATAACATGTGTGAAATGCTTGATCATGTATGTGATATCAACAGAGAGGTATATTTTCTGGGTAACCAAAAAATTGACTGGCTTACAACAAGCTGCCTCCTCAAGAAAAAGCTTCAACCTGTAACCAATGCCTGCAACCTGGTTCAGGTTATCAGTCAACCTACCAGGGTATTTACAAACAGCACAGATATGAAATAATCCACATGTATTGAGCACATCTTAACTAATGCTGCAGAAATCTGCTTTAAAGCAGTATCCAAACCCATTGGATGTATTTATCACAATATAGTAGCCATATCTGGTAAAACCAAAGTTCCAAAGGCTGGGCCTAATATTGTGTATAAGAGGTCAAACAATAAGTTTTGTAGTGATTCCTATGTTGTTGATGTAAAGAATATTTGCTGGTCTGTGGTGTGTAATGAGGAGCAACCAGACACTGCACTTGATGCATTTATGAAATTGCTTATTCCAGTTACCAATAAGCATGCACCCATTAAGAAATTGACTGTAAAAATGATTAAATCCCTGTGGATTGATGAGGAATTGAAACGTTTTAAGGTTGAGAGGGATGAGGCAAAAGGAATGGCAAGTAAGTCTGGCTGCACAACTGATTGGCAAACATACTGCAAATTGAGAAATCATGTGACTAAACTGAATAAAAAGAAGAAGAAACTATATTATTAATTTTTTATTGTCATTTAGCAAACACTCTTATCCAGAGCGACTTACGTGAGCAATCAGGGTTAAGTGCCTTGCTCAAGGGGCACATCGACAGGTTTTTCACCTAGTCTGCTCGGGGAGTCGAACGAGCGACCTTTCAGTTTCTGGCCCAACGCTCTTAACCTCTAGGCTACCTGTCGCCCCAACGAAACAAAGATAAATTATATAAAGAATGATAGTAAAAAGCTTTGAAGCACCATCAATTACATTTTGGGCAAAAAGGCAAACTCAGCTCCATCATTCATTGAATCAGATGGCTCATTCATTCCAAAACCCACTGATATTAATAACTACTTTAATGATTTTTTCATAACAATCCAAGTACAGTGGGGAAAAAAGTATTTAGTCAGCCACCAATTGTGCAAGTTCTCCCACTTAAAAAGATGAGAGAGGCCTGTAATTTTCATCATAGGTACACGTCAACCATGGCAGACAAATTGAGATTTTTTTTCTCCAGAAAATCACATTGTAGGATTTTTTATGAATTTATTTGCAAATTATGGTGGAAAATAAGTATTTGGTCACCTACAAACAAGCAAGATTTCTGGCTCTCACAGACCTGTAACTTCTTCTTTAAGAGGCTCCTCTGTCCTCCACTTGTTACCTGTATTAATGGCACCTGTTTGAACTTGTTATCAGTATAAAAGACACCTGTCCACAACCTCAAACAGTCACACTCCAAACTCCACTATGGCCAAGACCAAAGAGCTGTCAAAGGACACCAGAAACAAAATTGTAGACCTGCACCAGGCTGGGAAGACTGAATCTGCAATTGGTAAGCAGCTTGGTTTGAAGAAATCAACTGTGGGAGCAATTATTAGGAAATGGAAGACATACAAGACCACTGATAATCTCCCTCGATCTGGGGCTCCACGCAAGATCTCACCCCGTGGGGTCAAAATGATCACAAGAACGGTGAGCAAAAATCCCAGAACCACACGGGGGGACCTAGTAAATGACCTGCAGAGAGCTGGGACCAAAGTAACAAAGCCTACCATCAGTAACACACTACGCCGCCAGGGACTCAAATCCTGCAGTGCCAGACGTGTCCCCCTGCTTAAGCCAGTACATGTCCAGGCCCGTCTGAAGTTTGCTAGAGTGCATTTGGATGATCCAGAAGAGGATTGGGAGAATGTCATAAGGTCAGATGAAACCAAAATAGAACTTTTTGGTAAAAACTCAACTCAAATCGTGTTTGGAGGACAAAGAATGCTGAGTTGCATCCAAAGAACACCATACCTACTGTGAAGCATGGGGGTGGAAACATCATGCTTTGGGGCTGTTTTTCTGCAATGGGACCAGGACGACTGATCCGTGTAAAGGAAAGAATGAATGGGGCCATGTATCGTGAGCTTTTGAGTGAAAACCTCCTTCCATCAGCAAGGGCATTGAAGATGAAATGTGGCTGGGTCTTTCAGCATGACAATGATCCCAAACACACTGGCCGGGCAACGAAGGAGTGGCTTCGTAAGAAGCA
Organism: Coregonus clupeaformis; assembly: GCF_020615455.1. Lineage (NCBI taxonomy): Eukaryota > Metazoa > Chordata > Actinopteri > Salmoniformes > Salmonidae > Coregonus > Coregonus clupeaformis. Next base: position 27,806 of record NW_025535863.1, on the reverse strand, counting down.
TTTCAAGGTCCTGGAGTGGCCTAGCCAATCTCCAGATCTCAACCCCATAGAAAATCTTTGGAGGGAGTTGAAAGTCTGTGTTGCCCAGCGACAGCCCCAAAACATCACTGCTCTAGAGGAGATCTGCATGGAGGAATGGGCCAAAATACCAGCAACAGTGTGTGAAAACCTTGTGAAGACTTACAGAAAACGTTTGACCTGTGTCATTGCCAACAAAGGGTATATAACAAAGTATTGAGAAACTTTTGTTATTGACCAAATACTTATTTTCCACCATAATTTGCAAATAAATTCATTAAAAATCCTACAATGTGATTTTCTGGATTTTCTTTCTCTATCTTGTCTGTCATAGTTGACGTGTACCTATGATGAAAATTACAGGCCTCTCTCATCTTTTGAAGTGGGAGAACTTGCACAATTGGTGGATGACTAAATACTTTTTTCCCCCACTGTATAACTGACCAAATTATGAAAGACAAGCACTGTAATTTTGAATTCCGTAAAGTGAGTGTGGAAGAGGTAAAACAATTATTGTTGTTTATCAACAATGACAAGCCACCGTGGTCTGACAACATGGATGGAAAATTACTGAGGATAATAGCGGACACAATTGCCACTCCTATTTGCCATATTTTCAATCTTACAAGAAAGTGTGTGCCCTCAGGCCTGGAAGGAAGCAAAAGTCATTCCTCTACCCAAGTATAGTAAAGCCCCCTTTACTGGCTCAAATAGCCGACCAATCAGCCTGTTACCAACCCTTAGTAAACTTTTGTAAATAATTGTGTTTGACCAGATAAAATGCTATTTTACAGTGAACAAATTGAAAACAGATTTTCAGCACGCTTATAGGGAAGGGCATCCAACATGCATGGCACTTACACAAATGACTGATGATTGGCTGAGAAAAATTGATGATAAAAAGATTGTGGGAGCTGTTTTGTTAGACTTTTGACATTATCGATCATAGTCTGCTGCTGGAAAAACGTATGCGTTATGGCTTTACACACCCTGCTATATTGTGCATAAAGAGTTACCTGTCTAACAGAACACAGAGGGTGTTCTTTAATGGAAGCCTTTTCAACATAATCAAATAGAATCAGGCATTCCCCAGGGCAGCTGTCTAGGCCCCTTACTTTTTTCAATCTTTACTAATGACCTGCCACTGGCTTTGAGTATAGCGGATGACGCAACACTATACACGACAGCTGCTACAGCGAGTGAAATCACTGCAACACTTAACAAAGAGCTGCAGTCAGTTTCAGAATGGTTGGCAAGAAAGAATTTAGTCCTAAATATTTCAAAAACTAAAAGCATTGTATTTGGGACAAATCATTCACTGAACCTTAAACCTCAACTAAATCTTTTAATGAATAATGTGGAAATTGATCCAGTTGAGGTGACTAAATTGCTTGGAGTAACCCTGGATTGTAAACTATCATGGTCAAGACATATTGATACAACAATAGCTAAGATGGGGAGAAGTCTGTCCATAATAAAGCGCTGCTCTGCCTTCTTAACAACACTATCAACAAGGCAGGTCATACAGGCCCTAGTTTTGTCACAGCTGGACTACTGTCAATCATGTGGTCAGGTGCCACAAAGAGGGACATAGGAAAATTACAATTGGCTCAGAACAGGGCAGCACGGCTGGCTCTTAAATGTACATGGCGAGCTAACATTAATAATATGCATGTCAATCTCTCATGGCTCAAAGTGGAGGGGAGATTGACTTCCTCACTACTTGTTTTTGCAAGAAGTATTGACATGTTGAGCTGTGTGCTAGTAGTTTAAACGAGCTGTCTGTTTAAACTACTAGCACACAGCTCGGACACTCATACATACCCCACAAGACATGCCACCAGAGGTCTCTTCACAGTCCCCAAGTCCAGAACAGACTATGGGAGGTGCACAGTACTACATAGAGCCATGACTACATGGAACTCTATTCCACATCAGGTAACTGATGCCAGCAGTAGAATCAGATTAAAAAAAACAGATAAAAATACACATTGTGGACCAGCGGGGGACTGTGAAGAAACACAGGTACGGGTACAGACACACGCTAGCACATGCACTCTACGCACACGTACACACGGATGTTGTGTCGGGGCGGCAGGTAGCTTAGTGGTTAAGAGCGTTGTGCCAGTAACCGAAAGGTCGCTGGTTCTAATCCCCGAGCCGACTAGGTAAAAAATATGTCTGTGCCCTTGAGCAAGGCACTTAACCCTAATTGCTCCTTTAAGTCGCTCTGGGTAAATGTGTTGTAGATAGAGTAGTTCCCTGAGTGCACACACTTAATGTGTTGTGAAAAGTGTCATGTCATGTAATATTTGTAAGTGTAGATAACTGCCTTAATGGTTCTGAACCCCAGGAAGAGAAGCTGCTGCCTCGGCAGGAACTAATGGGGATCCATAATAAACCCCAGGAAGAGTAGCTGCTGCCTCGGCAGGAACTAATGGGGATCCATAATAAACCCCAGGAAGAGTAGCTGCTGCCTCGGCAGGAACTAATGGGGATCCATAATAAACCCCAGGAAGAGTAGCTGCTGCCTCGGCAGGAACTAATGGGGATCCATAATAAACCCCAGGAAGAGTAGCTGCTGCCTCGGCAGGAACTAATGGGGATCCATAATAAATACACACTACTGACTGACAGGTGCAACATGCCCTGCCCAATGAGGATGACTCCAATCAGTGCACGTTCGAAATAGAACCAACTTTGAAATTGAAAACCAAAGCCTGTAACAATGTAAACTTCACATCTGTCATATGTAGTGGTTGTTTCATTAGTAAAATGTGTCTGTGACTGAGTCAAAAAAAATTCACCCTATTGCCTACATCACAACGGGGCCGATTCAGACTTAGGAATAATCATGAATCCTACTTCTTGGCAAAATAGAACCTTTACGCATGAACGGGGGAAAAAAAGGTGGTTTGATTAATTCTGATAGTTGCCACATTAGTTCATCAACGGTAATGTAGCCTACATTATAATTATAATATGGAAAATAGCAGACAGTAGTATGATACAGTAAATATTGCACTGATCACGGAACTGTGTGATGGCAAGTTCAAAGTATCGGTTTTTACTACAATTTGTGTATTTGGCCTTCAATAATATATATTAGAATATATAATATAAATGAAGGCTAAAATAAACAATGGAATGTAGAAAAGGGAACTAAATGAAATAAACTATTATTATTACTTACGGTCGCTACCGATAGTGGCTTAATAATATTTAATTTAATTAATTTATATTTATTATTTATTTATTTACAAATTTAAGGAAACAGGAAAAGTTGGGGAATATGATTAAAACATTCTAGAGAACACAAAAGTCTCTTTGCCGAGTGGCGCAGTGGTCTAAGGCGCTGCATCGCGGTGCTAGCTGTGCCACTAGAGATTCTGGTTCGAATCCAGGCTCTGATTCTGGTTCGAATCCAGCCGGCCGCGACCGAGAGACCCATGGGGCAGCGCACAATTGGCCCAGGGTAGGGGAGGGAATGGCCGGCAGGGATGTAGCTCAGTTGGTAGAGAATGGCGTTTGCAACGCCAGGGTTGTGGGTTAGTTTCCCACGGGGGGCCAGTATGAAAAAATTAAAAATAATGTATGCACTCACTAACTGTAAGTCGCTCTGGATAAGAGCGTCTGCTAAATGACTAAAATGTAAATGTAATCCAATTTGTCTTCAAATTTAATCCCTGCAAGTTAGAAACACATTCAATTACACGTCTTCATGATGGCACAGCATTTCATACTTCACTGTGGGAAAGGGGCATAAATAGGCCTACCTTCCTGTCTATCCCTATACGCTGTCATATACCTCCCTGTCACGTTGATATGCTTTATTTAAATAAAAAAAATCTGTCTCTCTCTCTCTCTCTCTCTCTCTCTCTGTCTCTCCCTGTCTGTCTCTGTCTCTCTCTCTGTGTATCTCTGTCTCTCTCTCTCTCTCTGTCTCTGTCTCTCTCTCTCTCTCTCTCTCTGTGTATCTCTGTCTCTCTCTCTCTCTCTCTCTCTCTCTCTCTCTCTGTCTCTGTCTCTGTCTCTCTCTCTCTCTCTCTCTCTCTCTCTCTCTCTGTCTCTGTCTCTCTCTCTCTCTCTCTCGTGTGTATCTCTGTCTCTCTCTCTCTCTCTCTCTCTCTCTCTCTCTGTCTCTGTCTCTGTCTCTCTCTTTTTCTCTCTTTCCTTTCTTTTTCAGAATGGGGTCTCTGTCCATGCTCTTCCTCCTCTTCTTCTCTCAGGGTCAAAGTTCAACCCCAGAGGTCGAGGAGAGGTCAACTTGTGGTCAATGTGATGAGCGTCTCTTCTGCAACTGCTCCTCCCGGAACTACCGACGCGTTCCCACGTTAACCATCACTGAGGTGGTGACCCTCGACCTCTCCTTCAACGACATCACCACGGTCGCCGAGGACGACCTGAGAGAGTACACGCAGTTACGAACCCTTGATCTCCGTAGCAACAGGATCCAGAGTATCCACGAATGGGCCTTCCACCTTCTGCAGGTAACCCACAGAGTTATATAGAGGACACACCTCCTGCAGGTAACCCACAGAGTTATATAGAGGACACACCTCCTGTAGGTAACCCACAGAGTTATATAGAGGGCACACCTCCTGTAGGTAACCCACAGAGTTATATAGAGGACACACCTCCTGTAGGTAACCCACAGAGTTATATAGAGGACACACCTCCTGTAGGTAACCCACAGTTATATAGAGGACACACCTCCTGTAGGTAACCCACAGAGTTATATAGAGGGCATACCTCCTGTAGGTAACCCACAGAGTTATATAGAGGACACACCTCCTGTAGGTAACCCACAGAGTTATATAGAGGACACACCTCCTGTAGGTAACCCACAGAGTTATATAGAGGGCACACCTCCTGTAGGTAACCCACAGAGTTATATAGAGGGCACACCTCCTGTAGGTAACCCACAGAGTTATATAGAGGACACACCTCCTGTAGGTAACCCACAGTTATATAGAGGACACACCTCCTGTAGGTAACCCACATAGTTATATAGAGGGCATACCTCCTGTAGGTAACCCACAGAGTTATATAGAGGACACACCTCCTGTAGGTAACCCACATAGTTATATAGAGGGCACACCTACTGTAGGTAACCCACAGAGTTATATAGAGGGCACACCTCCTGTAGGTAACCCACAGAGTTATATAGAGGGCACACCTCCTGTAGGTAACCCACAGAGTTATATAGAGACACACCTCCTGTAGGTAACCCACAGAGTTATATAGAGGGCACACCTCCTGTAGGTAACCCACAGAGTTATATAGAGGGCACACCTCCTGTAGGTAACCCACAGAGTTATATAGAGGGCACACCTCCTGTAGGTAACCCACAGAGTTATATAGAGGGCACACCTCCTGTATGTAACCCACAGAGTTATATAGAGGACACACCTCCTGTAGGTAACCCACAGAGTTATATAGAGGACACACCTCCTGTAGGTAACCCACATAGTTATATAGAGGGCACACCTCCTGTAGGTAACCCACAGAGTTATATAGAGGACACACCTCCTGTAGGTAACCCACAGAGTTATATAGAGGACACACCTCCTGTAGGTAACCCACAGAGTTATATAGAGGGCACACCTCCTGTAGGTAACCCACATAGTTATATAGAGGGCACACCTCCTGTAGGTAACCCACAGAGTTATATAGAGGACACACCTCCTGTAGGTAACCCACAGAGTTATATAGAGGGCACACCTCCTGTAGGTAACCCACAGAGTTATATAGAGGGCACACCTCCTGTAGGTAACCCACAGAGTTATATAGAGGACACACCTCCTAAGGTAACACACAGAGTTATATAGAGGGCACACCTCCTGTAGGTAACCCACAGAGTTATATAGAGGACACACCTCCTGTAGGTAACCCACAGAGTTATATAGAGGGCATACCTCCTGTAGGTAACCCACAGAGTTATATAGAGGACACACCTCCTGCAGGTAACCGACAGAGTCATATAGAGGGCACACCTCCTGTAGGTAACCCACAGAGTTATATAGAGGGCACACCTCCTGTAGGTAACCCACAGAGTTATATAGAGGACACACCTCCTGTAGGTAACCCACAGAGTTATATAGAGGGCACACCTCCTGTAGGTAACCCACAGAGTTATATAGAGGGCACAGCTCCTGTAGGTAACCCACAGAGTTATATAGAGGGCACACCTCCTGTAGGTAACCCACAGAGTTATATAGAGGACACACCTCCTGTAGGTAACCCACAGAGTTATATAGAGGGCACACCTCCTGTAGGTAACCCACAGAGTTATATAGAGGGCACACCTCCTGTAGGTAACCCACAGAGTTATATAGAGGACACACCTCCTGCAGGTAACCCACAGAGTTATATAGAGGGCATACCTCCTGTAGGTAACCCACAGAGTTATATAGAGGGCACACCTCCTGTAGGTAACCCACAGAGTTATATAGAGGGCACACCTCCTGTAGGTAACCCACAGAGTTATATAGAGGGCACAGCTCCTGTAGGTAACCTACAGAGTTATATAGAGGACACACCTCCTGTAGGTAACCTACAGAGTTATATAGAGGGCACACCTCCTGTAGGTAACCCACAGAGTTATATAGAGGGCACACCTCCTGTAGGTAACCCACAGAGTTATATAGAGGACACACCTCCTGTAGGTAACCCACAGAGTTATGTAGAGGGCACACCTCCTGTAGGTAACCCACAGAGTTATATAGAGGACACACCTCCTGTAGGTAACCCACAGAGTTATATAGAGGGCACATAGAGTTATTCGGATCCCCATTAGCTTTTGCAGAAGCAGCAGCTACTCTTCCTGGGGTTTACAAAAAAACACAAAATATGACAATCAACAAAACACTTATACACTGATAGACAAGGAAGGTAATGTGTCTGTTAGAGTGTGTGTGTGTGTTAGAGTGTGTGTGTGTGTGTGTGTGTGTGTGTTAGAGTGTGTGTGTGTTAGAGTGTGTGTGTGTGTTTGAGTGTGTGTGTGTTAGAGTGTGTGTGTGTGTGTGTTAGTGTGTGTGTGTTAGAGTGTGTGTGTTAGAGTGTGTGTGTGTTAGAGTGTGTGTGTGTGTGTTAGAGTGTGTGTTAGTGTGTTAGTGTGTGTGTGTGTGTGTTAGTGTGTGTGTGTTAGAGTTGTGTGTTAGAGTGTGTGTGTTAGAGTGTGTGTGTGTGTGTGTGTGTGTGTGTTAGAGTGTGTGTGTGTGTGTGTGTGTTAGAGTGTGTGTGTGTGTGTGTTAGAGTGTGTGTGTGTGTGTGTGTTAGTGTGTGTGTGTGTTAGAGTGTGTGTGTGTGTGTGTTAGTGTGTGTGTGTTAGAGTGTGTGTGTTAGAGTGTGTGTGTGTTAGAGTGTGTGTGTGTGTGTTAGAGTGTGTGTTAGTGTGTGTGTGTTAGTGTGTGTGTGTGTGTGTTAGTGTGTGTGTGTTAGAGTGTGTGTGTTAGAGTGTGTGTGTTAGAGTGTGTGTGTGTGTGTGTGTGTGTGTGTTAGAGTGTGTGTGTGTGTGTGTGTGTGTTAGAGTGTGTGTGTGTGTGTGTTAGTGTGTGTGTTAGTGTGCTGTTCCATTAGTTGTTTTTTAATCTGTTTTTTAAAGTAATTTTGCAGTTTTCTTGAGTAATTGGAGATGGAAGGGAGTTCCATGAAATCATGGCTCTGTATAAAACTGTGTGTTGCCGTGAATTCATTTTGGACTTGGGGACTGTGAAGAGACCCCTGGTGGCATGTCTGTATGGGTGTCTGAACTTAATGTTATTTGATTATGCAGACAATCTGGAAGAAAAGCAGTTAATCTCTCGTCAACCCTCAACTAGGAAAGACTGGCATGCATGTTGATGTTAGTTCTTTATGTGCAGTTAAAGGCGTGCTGTTCTGTTTTGAGCCAGATGCAGCTTTGCTAGGTCTTTCTTTGCTGCACTTGACCATATTATCAGACAGTAATCAAGATGGGACAAGACCAGACCCTGAACAAGTAGTCCAGTTGATTTTTGTGTGAAAAAACGCAGAACATATTTTTATAACAGACATACCCCTCCCCATTTTCACAACAACTTTGTCAATATGACTTGACCATGATTTTCAGCGTCTGGGTGAAGTGGTGAAACGGAATCAGGCGCAGGACACAGAACTGAGAAAATGAATGGATTTACTAAACAAAAGTAAACCATAACAAACCCTCCACTTAGGGAAGAGCAGAACAACAGCTCACCACACGACGTAAAACAACGGACAATCATGCACAAACCCAGGAGGGAAAACAGAGGTAATTATAGGGACACAAATAAGCATAATGGGTAACAGGTGTGATTAATAAAGACAAGACTAGTGTAACACAGAAACATCGATCGGTGGCAGCTAGTACTCCAGTGACGACGAACGCTGAAGCCTGCCAGAGCAAGGCTGTATTCGTGACAGTACCCCCCCCTGACGCGCGGCCCCAGCCGTGCGCCGACACCAGCCTCGGGGACGGCCAGGAGGAGGACGCGGAGCAGGGCGAGTCGGATGACGACGATGGAAATCCCTTAACAAGGAGGAGTCAAGGATGTCCCTCCTGGGAACCCAGCTCCGTTCCTCCGGACCGTACCCCTCCCACTCCACGAGATACTGCAGGCCTCCCACCCGACGCCTCGAATCCAGAATGGAACGGACCGAGTACGCCAGTGGCCCCTCGATGTCCAATGGGGGCGGAGGAACCTCCTGCACCTCAGACTCCTGGAGCGGACCAGCTACCACTGGCCTGAGGAGAGACACATGGAACGAGGGGTTAATACGGTAATCAAGGGGGAGCTGTAACCAATGACAAACCTTGTTCAACCTCAGGACTTTAAAGGGCCCCACAAAGCACCGACCCAGCTTCCGGCAGGGCAGGCGAAGGGGCAGGTTTCGGGTCAAGAGCCAGACCCGTTCCCCCGGTGCATACACCGGGGCCTCACTGCGGTGGCGGTCGGCACTCACCTTCTGTTGCCTGATGGCCCGCTGCAGACGTACATGGGCAGCGTTCCATGTCTCCTCCGAGCGCCGAAACCATTCATCCACCGCAGGAGCCTCGATCTGGCTCTGATGCCATGGTGCCAAGACCGGCTGGTAACCTAGTACACACTTAAAGGGAGACAGGTCAGTGGAGGAGTGGGCGGAGGGAATTTTGTGCCATCTCATTTTTTACATTTACATTTTAATAGACGCTCTTATCCAGAGCGACTTACAGTTAGTGAGTATATACATAATTGTTTTATTTTTTATACTGGCCCCCTGTGGGAATCGAACCCACAACCCTGGCGTTGCAAAAGCCATGCTCTACCAACATCCCTGCCGGCGATTCCCTCCCCTACCCTGGACCAATTGTGCGCCGCCCCGTGGGTCTCCCGGTCGCGGCCGGCTATGACAGAGCCTGGATTCGAACCAGAATCTGTAGTGGCACAGCTAGCACTGCGATGCAGTGCCTTAGACCACTGCGCCATCTCTGCCCAGGGGAAGTAAACTGACCAATCCCCCTGCCGGTCCTGGCAATATGACCTCAGAAACCTACGCACATCCTGGATACTCTCTCCACCTGCCCATTACTCTCGGGGTGAAACCCTGAGGTCAGGCTGACCGAGACCCCCAGACGTTCCATGAACGCCTTCCAGACCCTTGATGTAAACTGGGGACCCCGATCAGACACTATATCCTCAGGTACCCCGTAGTGCCGGAAGACGTGTGTAAACAGGGCCTCCGCGAGTCTGTAGGGCAGTAGGGAGACCGGCATAGGAATGAGACGGCAGGATTTAGAAAACCGATCCACAACGACCAGGATCATGGTGTTACCTTGTGACGGAGGAAGATCCGTAACAAAGTCCACCGATAGGTGTGACCACGGCCGTTGCGGAACGGGGAGAGGTTGTAATTTCCCTCTGGGCAGGTGTCTAGGTGCCTTGCACTGAGCGCACACCGAACAGGAAGAAACATAAACCCTCACGTCCTGAGCTAAGGTAGGCCACCAGTACTTTCCACTAAGACAGCGCACTGTCCGACCAATGCCAGGATGGCCAGAAGAGGGTGACATGTGAGCCCAATAGATCAAACGATCGCGAACCTCAGACGGAATGTACACACGACCCACTGGACACTGGGGGGGAGTGGGCTCCGTGCGTAACGCCCGCTCGATGTCCACATCAACCTCCCATACCACCGGAGTCACCAGACAAGAAGCTGGAAGTATGGGAGTGGGCTCCCTGGTCTGCTCCTCTGAGTCATACAGCCGGGACAGAGCGTCTGCCTTAGCATTCTGGGAACCTGGTCTATATGATAGGGTGAACACAAAACGCGTGAAAAACATGGCCCACCTTGCCTGACGAGGGTTCAATCTCCTCGCTGCCCGTATGTACTCCAGATTGCAGTGGTCCGTCAAAATGAGAAAAGGGTGTTTTGCCCCCTCAAGCCAATGTCGCCACACCTTAAGAGCTTTCACAACAGCTAACAGCTCCCGGTCCCCACATCATAGTTTTGCTCCGCCGGGCTGAGCTTCGAAAAGAAAGCACAGGGGCGGAGTTTGGGAGGGCGTACCGAGCGCTGAGACAGTACAGCTCCTACCCCAGCCTCGGGCCGCGTCCACCTCGACTGTGAATTGCAAGGAAGGATCCGGATGAGCCAGCACGGAGCCGAGGTGAACAGCGCCTTCAGCTGACCAAAGGCCCTGTCCGCCTCAGCTGACCACTGCAGGCGCACCCGGTCCGCCCCTTCAGCAAAGAGGTTATGGGAGCTGCTACCTGGCCAAAGCCCCGGATAAATCTCCGGTAGTAGTTGGCAAACCCCAAAAATTGCTGAACCTCCTTTACCGTGGTAGGAGTCGGCCAATTACGCACGGCTGAAATGCGGTCACACTCCATCTCGACCCCTGACTCTGACAGGCGGTGTCATAAGAAAGAGACGGACTGTTTGAAGAACAGACATTTCTCATCATTAACGTACAGGTCATGCTCCAACAGTCTACCAAGAACCTTGCACACCAGGGACATCTTCGCGTGTAGCGGAGTACATGAGAATATCATCTATACACACCACTACACCCTGTCCGTGCAGGTCCCTGAAAATCTTATCGACAAAAGATTTGAAAGACTGAGGGAGCATTCATCAACTCCGTCGGCATGACGAAGGTACTCATAGTGACCAGAGGTGGTACTAAATGCCGTCTTCCACTCGTCCCCTTCCCGGATACGAACCAGATTGTACGCGCTCCTGAGGTCCAATTTTGTGAAGAAGCGCGCCCCGTGCAATGACTCCGTCATACTAGCCATGAGAGGTAGAGGATAGCTGTATTTTACGGTTATCTGATTTTAGAGCCTCGATAGTCAATGCACGGCGTAAACCTCCATCCTTCTTCTTCACAAAAATAAACTTGAGGAGGCAGGGGAAGTGGAGGGCCGAATGTATCCCTGTCCCAGAGATTCGGTGACATATGTCTCCATAGCCACCGTCTCCTCCTGTGATAGAGGATACACGTGACTCCTGGGAAGTGCAGCGCCCTCACGGAGATCTATCGCACAATCCCTGATCGGTGGGGTGGTAATTGAGTCGCCTTATTTTTACAGAAGGCGAGAGCCAAATCGGCATATTCTGAGGGAATGTGCATTGGAGAGACATGGTTTGGACTCTCCACCGTGGTTGCCTCTACGGAAACACCTACACACCTTCCCAAGCACTGAGGTGACCATCCCTTAAGAGCCCTCTGTTGCCACGAAATACTGGGGTCATGGGTGGCTAGCCAGGGAAGGCCCAGCACCACGGGAAACACAGGAGAATCGATAAGGAAGAGACTAATTATCTCCTCATGACCCCCCTGCGTCCCCATCCGGGTGGAAATGTGACCTCCCCTAACCATACCCCGACCCTAAAGGGCGACTATCTAGGCACGTATGGGGAAGGGCACATCTACAGGCAATATAGGAAACCCTAATCTATGCGCGCAACCAGCCTATCCATAAAATTACCAGCTGCGCCGGAATCTCCGAGCGCCTTATGCTAGGGAATGTGGGGAAAACTCAGGAAATGTACATTGACCGTCATGTGAGCAACAGGGTGAGGTGGGTGCCTACTCACCTGGGATGGTCCACCAGGGCCCTGCCTGCTGCCTCGATTCCATGAGGGTCCTCTCCTGCACCGGCCCGCAGTGTGTCCTTGCCGGGTCTCTCCACATCAGCACCTCCAAGCTCCATAGGAGTGGAGTCGGAAGTGCTGGGGGATGGACTGGACGGACCCTGATCCGGACGTCCGCGGGTGGCCATCAGGTTATCAGCCGGATCGATAAATCTACCAGCTGGTCCAGGTTTAGATGAGTGTCCCCTGCAGGCCAGCTCCCGACGAACGTCCTCCCGTGAGCTCGCATCGGTAGTGGTCAATCAGGGCCCTCTCATTTCCATCCCGCGCTGGCTGCCAGTGTCCTGAAATCCAGGGCGAAGTCCTGTGCGCTCCTCCTCCCTGTCTGAGGTGAAACAGACGCTCCCCGCCGCTCTCCCCCTCCGGCCGGATGATCGAATAATGTCCGGAAACGGCGGTGAAATACATGAACGTCACGGACTCAGAGCCGAATTCCACTAGATCCAGGGTTTGATGGTCTTGATGGGGGAGAAATCGGAGGAGGAGGAAGTGTAGGAAACCCACTTCTCTCCCATCGATCCATGGTGTTCACCACTCGATCCATAGCCGACCCTAAAGCCTGCAGCATGGTCGAATTCTGCTGGATGCGTTCCTCCACCGAGGCGCTGGGATCGGATGTGCCTGCTGACTCCATAGGTAGTGCGTGATTCTGTCAGCGTCTGGGTGAAGTGGTGAAATGAAGTGAAGTGGTGAAAATAACAAACCCTCCACGCAGGGAAGAGCAGAACAACAGCTCACCAAACGACGTAAGACAACGGACAATCACGCACAAACCCAGGAGGGAAAACAGAGGTAATTATAGGGACACAAATAAGCATAATGGGTAACAGGTGTGATTAATAAAGACAAGACTAGTGTGACACAGAAACATCGATCGGTGGCAGCTAGTACTCCGCTGACGACGAACGCCGAAGCCTGCCCGAGCAAGGAGGAGGAGCATAATAGACCATCCAATGTTATACCTAGGAGTTTAACTTCTTCAAGCTCAATGGTCACACCCTTTATGCACAAATACAGTTGAGGTTTAGATGTTAGAGAATGTTTTGAACCAAACACAATGCTTTTAGTTTTAGATGTATTTATTATTGATCCCCCATTCTGATACTGACTGGAACTCCTTATTTAGAATCTCAGTGAGCTCACTGGCTTTGGGTGTAGAGTGTGGAATCATCCACAAACAGTGCCTTCGGAAAGTATTCAGACCGACCCCTTGACTTTTTCCACATGTTGTTACGTTACAGCCTTATTCTAAAATTGATTAAATTGTATTTCCCATAATCAATCAACACACAATACCCCATAATGACAAAGCAAAAACAGTTTCTTTTGTAAAAATGTTTGCTAATTTATATATTCTTTAAAGAAAATATCACAGTTACATAAGTATTCAGACCCTTAACTCAATACTTTGTTTGAAGCACCTTTGGCAGCTATTATAGGCTTGAGTCATCTTGGCTATGACGCTACAAGCTTGGCACACCTGTATTTGGGGAGCTTCTCCCATTCTTCTCTGCAGATCCTCTCAAGCTCTGTCAGGTTGGATGGGGAGCGTCCACTGCACAGCTATTTTCAGGTCTCTCCAGAGATGTTCGATCGGGTTCAAGTCCGGGCTCTGGCTGGGCCACTCAAGGACATTTCAGAGACTTGTCCCGAAGCCACTCCTGCGTTGTCTTGGCTGTGTGCTTAGGGTCGCTGTCCTGTTGGAAGGTGAACCTTCGCCCCAGTCTGAGGTCCTGAGCGCTCTGGAGCAGGTTTTCATCAAGGATCTCTCTGTACTTTGCTCCGTTCATCTTTCCCTCGATCCTGACTAGTCTCCCAGTCATGTACAGGGATGTTTTTCAGCAGCAGGGACTGGGGCACTAGTCAGGATGAACTGAGCAAAATACAGAGAGATCCTTGACCTCAGCGGATCCATTCTGCTATATGGACCCATTCTGCTATATGGACCCATTCTGCTATATGGACCCATTCTAAATGGAGAGCTCTTTGAGTTGAGTCGGGTCTCTCTCCCTCCCTCCTCTCTGTCCCTATCTCTTCTCTCTCCCCTCTTCTCTTTCTCCCCTCTCTCCCTCTTCTCTCTCTCTCCCTCTTCTCTCTCTCTCCCTCTTCTCTCTCTCTCCTCTTCTCTCTCTCCCCTCTCTCTCTCCTCTCTCACTCTCTCTCTCTCTCTCCCTCTCTCTTCCCCTCTCTCTCCCTCTTCTCTCTCTCCCTCTCTCCCTTCTCCTCGCTTCTCTCTCTCCCTCTCTCTCCCTCTTCTCTTCTCCCTCTTCTCTCTCTCTCTCCTCTTCTCTCTCTCTCCCTCTCTCTCTCTCTCTCCCCTCTCTCTCCCTCTTCTCTCCCCTCCTTTCTCCCTCTCCTCTCTCCCTCTCTCCCCTTGTGGTGAATATTAAGTGATCCGGAGCGGTGCTCGCAATAGTCTTCCACTTCTATTTTCTATTAGTTTATAATTCTAAGCTTGCCGAAAAGGGAATGGGAACAATATCAAATAAGATTACAACACCCCTCTCGTGTTCTCTCTCTCTCTCTCTCTCTCTCTCTCTCTCTCTCTCTCTCTCTCTCTCTCTCTCTCTCTCTCTCCCTCTTCTCTCTCTCTCTCTCTCTCTCTCTCTCCCCTCTCTCTCCCTCTTCCCTCTCTCTCCCTCTCTCTCTCCTCTTCTCTCTCTCCTCTCTCTCCCTCTTCTCTCTCTCCCTCTTCTCTCTCTCCCTCTCTCTCCCTCTTCTCTCTCTCCCACTTCTCCCTCTCTCTCCCTCTTCTCTCTCTCCCTCTCTCTCCCTCTCTCTCTCTCTCCCTCTCTCTCCCTCTTCTCTCTCTCCCTCTTCTCTCTCTCCCTCTCTCTCCCTCTTCTCTCTCTCCCTCTTCTCTCTCTCTCTCCCTCTTCTCTCTCTCCCTCTTCCTCTCTCTCTCCCTCCCCTCTTCTCTCTCTCCCTCTCTCTCCTCTCTCTCTCTCTCTCTCTCTCTCTTCCCTCTCTCTCCCTCTTCTCTCTCTCCCTCTCTCTCCCTCTTCTCTCTCTACCCTCTTATCTCTCTCCCCTCTCTCTCCCTCTTCTCTCTCTCCCTCTTCTCTCTCTCTCTCCCTCTTCTCTCTCTCCCCTCTCTCTCCCTCTTCTCTCTCTCCCCTCTCTCTCCCTCTTCTCTCTCTCCCTCTTCTCTCTCTCTCCTCTCTCTCCCTCTTCTCTCTCTCCCTCTTCTCTCTCTCCCCTCTCTCTCCCTCTTCTCTCTCTCCCACTTCTCTCTCTCTCTCCCTCTTCTCTCTCTCCCCTCTCTCTCCCTCTTCTCTCTCTCCCCTCTCTCCCCCTTGTGGTGAATATTAAGTGATCCGGAGCGGTGCTCGCAATAGTCTTCCACTTCTATTTTCTATTAGTTTATAATTCTAAGCTTGCCGAAAAGGGAATGGGAACAATATCAAATAAGATTACAACACCCCTCTCGTGTTCTCTCTCTCTCTCTCTCTCTCTCTCTCTCTCTCTCTCTCTCTCTCTCTCTCTCTCTCTCTCTCTCTCTCTCTCTCTCTCTCTCTCTCTCTCTCTCTCTCTCTCTCTCCTCTCTCTCTTCTCTCTCTCTCTCTCTCTCCTCTCTTCTCCCTCTCTCTCCCTCTTCTCTCTCTCTCTCTCTCTCTCTCTCTCTCTCCCACTTCTCTCTCTCCCTCTCTCTCTCTCTCCCTCTCTCTCCCTCTTCTCTCTCTCCCTCCCCCTTGTGGTGAATATTAGTGATCCGGAGCGTGCTCGCAATAGTCTTCCACTTCTATTTTCTATTAGTTTATAATTCTAAGCTTGCCGAAAAGGGAATGGGAACAATATCAAATAAGATTACAACACCCTCTCGTGTTTCTCTCTCTCTCTCTCCTCTCTCTCTCTCTCTCTCTCTCTCTCTCTCTCCACACACACACACACACACACACACACACACACACACAAGTTGTAATTATGCAGTATAAAGAAATGTGCACTCTGTTCACAACAGTCTATTTTGTTTTGCAAACAGTCATGAGATAAGTTATGTTAGGCTGCAGTGATGCTGTTACCTAATCCTGTCATAATGCTTTGGAATTTGATTTTATTGTTAGCCTGCAAATGCTTTATTACAAAGGTGATTTTTTTCAAACTAGGTAGAGTAAGGTAAAGACATTTTACAACAGTGATTTTCGTAGCTTGTTAGGCAAACTAATGTAGCAGGTTAGGATAACTAATGTAGCAGGTTAGGATAACTAACGTAGCAGGTTAGGATAACTAACGTAGCAGGTTAGGATAATTAACGTAGCAGGTTAGGATAATTAATGTCGCAGGTTAGGATAATTAACGTAGCAGGTTAGGATAATTAACGTAGCAGGTTAGGGATAATTAACGTAGCAAGTTAGGATAATTACGTAGCAGGTTAGGATAATTAACGTAGCAGGTTAGGATAATTAACGTAGCAGGTTAGGATAATTAACGTAGCAGGTTAGGATAATTAACGTAGCAAGTTAGGATAATTAATGTAGCAGGTTAGGATAATTAATGTAGCAGGTTAGGATAACAAATGTAGCAGGTTAGGATAACTAACGTAGCAGGTTAGGATAACTAACGTAGCAGGTTAGGATAATTAACGTAGCAGGTTAGGATAATTAATGTCGCAGGTTAGGATAATTAACGTAGCAGGTTAGGATAATTAACGTAGCAGGTTAGGATAATTAACGTAGCAAGTTAGGATAATTAACGTAGCAGGTTAGGATAATTAACGTAGCAGGTTAGGATAATTAACGTAGTGTTAGGATAATTAATGTAGCAGTTAGGATAATTAATGTAGCAGGTTAGGTTAACGAATGTATCAGGTTAGGATAATTAATGTAGAAGGTTAGGATAACAAATGTAGCAGGTTAGGATAACTAACGTAGCAGGTTAGGATAATTAATGTAGAAGATTAGGATAATTAATGTAGCAGGTTAGGATAATTAACGTAGCAAGTTAGGATAATTAATGTAGCAGGTCAGGATAACTAATATAGCAGGTTAGGATAACTACCTTAGCAATTAGGAGAATTAACGTAGCATATTAGGATAATTAATGTAGCAGGTTAGGAGAACTTACGCAGAAGGTTAGGAGAATTTCCGCAGCAGGTTAGGATAACTTTCAAAGCAGGTTAGAAGATTAATGTAGCAGGTTAAGCGAATTAGGTTAAGGTTAGGAAAATGCTGACATACTGTATCTAGCCACAACCAGCCTTGGTTTCTACCTACTGCTACAGGGGCTGGAGTCTCTGGACTTGTCTTATAACCAGCTGGCTGGTCTGTCTCCGGCCTGGTTCTCCAAACTCCTCTCCCTACAACACCTCAACCTGCTGGGCAACTGTTACAGGACCCTCGGCCCTGGAGGGGCGCCGTCTCTCTTCAGGTATGTGAACTGTATGTCTAACTCCCAAATGGCACCCTAGTCCCTATATAGTTCACTACATTAGACCAGGGTCCATAGGACTCCCTATATAGTGTACTACATTAGACCAGGGTCCATAAGGAATAGGCCATTTGTGACATAAAAGTGGACTGCTTTTATGAATAGAATTCATGGTGATTATGATAATGATAATGATGATGATGATGATGATGGTTATTATCATCAGGTCTCTGACCAGGCTGAGGTTTCTGAGGTTTGGGAACCCTGCTCTGGAGGAGGT
>NW_025535863.1:0-2500 GCF_020615455.1 Coregonus clupeaformis | reverse complement strand
CAATAAAGTCAGGCGAATTACTTCCACTGTGGTCCTCATTATTAGGTACGACCCTGGAAGCCTGGGTGACCTTTGGCCTCTAGGGGTTGTGACCCTGCGTCTCCGAGGACCATTCCAACACGACCTGGCACTCGTCTCCTCTATCCTCCGTGACGTCTCCAGCCCAGAAACATCTCTGGTAGTCACTGACATCCTGCTGACCGGGAAGATCTCCGTTGCACCGTTCAATGAGATCAACCAGAGACGGGTGCGGTCCATAATGTTCCAGAACGCAACCATGACGGACGAGGCCATCATTCACTTCCTGAAGGTTTGCCATGTACACTGAACCTGCTGTACAGATGCAGGATCTTAATTTGACTAGTTTCTCACAGCAGGAAAATAATCACGCAGCAACAGCAAATGTGAATGAATTATTGTGTGGATTATAATTAATGGACATTTGTTGTACCAGGTGACACATTTTTTAGTTAGGGGCAAATCAAGTCTGAAATTTAAAGTGGAAATTACTAACTTTAGAAGCCCTTTTAAACCTCGAATACACTACACGTTTGCATTTCCTACTGTGCAGGACAATTCCTGCAACAACAAGATGATCAAATGAAGATCCTACATCTGTAGACTGCTACTTGCTTTGGCATGTTTTTTTAGTGTTATCCTTTCAAATTGTTATCTTCACTGTTGATTTCTTCTTAAAGTCCCCCATTGTTATCTAGACCTGATCATTATATTTTCCTACGCAGCAAATTATCTAAATTAACACACTGCTTAGTGCAAAGCCGTATTTGCATATTTCCCAGAGTGCCTTGCCTTTCGAAAGTGAATTGTAGAGTTACAACCCATGACTGTGTTTGTTAGTGACAGAGACATGGTTGTTGCATTCATCCATTTTCAGTCCTGTGGCCTTCACCAAGTGAGATCCTAATCAAATATGTCATTATTAAATTATACAATTATTTCACACAAAATAACACATAATTCATGAGGCCTTATTTTGAGGGCCTAGTTTTAACCTATTACAGTGGTCTGAAACTCCTGGTTTACAGGCTTGCAAAGTGATGTGTAATTCCTATTGGAATCCAGCCAGAGTGGTGATATCCAACATTTTGAATTTTTATTCACCCGCAACCTGCATTCATTCTAAGATATGAGACTACCTAAAACAACTAAATTGGAGAAGAAAAAAAAACATTTCAGTAATGGCTGCAATAAGTCCAAGTAACAGATTGGATTAGTTTAGGAACATTTATGTTATTTATATTTGAGTAGTATAGGATTCATTAATCAATCAATGTTCATGCAAAAACATAGATATTGAAACAAACAATTCTGAAAATCAACCTGCAATAGAGCATGCTGGGAAATATTATAATGATGGGAATGGTTTTGGTTTAAGACTGGTTATTAACACCAACACTGGGGTTCTTTTACACCAATGAGTGTTAATTTAACACTTGAATAATATATTTTTTCACCCACAACCTGCAATCAGAATGACTGCTATGGCAAAGGACTTTGCAAACAAGACTAACTAAACCATCTAAACTGGAATAACTATCTCAGTAACGGGTGCAATAAGTCCAACTCCTTACAGATTGGATTAGTTTAGAAAAATGTAAGTTATTTATTTTGTATAGTATAAGATCAATTAATAAATCAATGTTATTAACATAGTTATTAAAACAAACTATTCTAAAAATCAACCCGCAACAAAGCATTCTGGGAAGAATGATAATGAGGCCCCGCCCACATTTTTCTCACTCTGAGAGAGTTAACGGAAATAAACTCAGCACAGTCAAGTAACAACAACACCACACAGTGTTGATTCCACTGTGATTCAAATAACACTTCATTTATTTACCGCCTGTGTTGTCAATTTCAATCCCACTGGTGCTTAACCCCCACTAGAATCAACAGATATATCACTGGTGTTAACCCCACTAGAATCAACAGATATAACACTGGTGTTAACCCCACTAGAATCAACAGATATAACACTGGTGTTAAACCCCACTAGAATCAACAGATATATCACTGGTGTTAACCTCACTAGAATCAACAGATATAACACTGGTGTTAACTCCACTAGAATCAACAGATATATCACTGGTGTTAACCCCACTAGAATCAACACTCAGATATATCATGTGTTAACCCGCCTAGAATCAACAGATATAACACTGGTGTTAACCCCCACTAGAATCAACAGATATATCACTGGTGTTAACCCTCTAGAATCAACAGATATAACACTGGTGTTAACCCCCACTAGAATCAACAGATATATCACTGGTGTTAACCCCACTAGAATCAACAGATATATCACTGGTGTTAACCCCACTAGAATCAACAGATATATCACTGGTGTTAACCCCACTAGAATCAACAGATATAACACTGGTGTTAACCCCCACTAGAATCAACAGATATAACACTGGTGTTAACCCCACTAGAATCAACAGATATAACACTGGTGTTAACCCACTAGAATCAACAGATA